>NW_006399863.1:7781129-7796039 GCF_000299155.1 Elephantulus edwardii | reverse complement strand
AGGATACTGGGAAGACTGTTTATGTTGTGGATTAGGACTTCTAGTGTTGTTCCTAGCTTTTCTGTAATGAAGTTTATAGTCCTTGGTTTTAGTACCTAGATTTTCTGAATGGTACATTTCCCCATATTATTGTATCTGTCCCTCTGGCTCTCTTTAAAATTTGAACTTGAGTTGCAGAAATGTATGATGCCCCTTTGGCACCAGACATTTTAGTCTATGCCCTAAAACACAGGATTATTCTCTTATTTAGCCATAGCACAGTTACTAGCATCAGGAAATGAATATTTAGTCCATGTTATTACCAAACCAAAGAGTCCTAGGGGTTAAAGTGGGAGGCTGCTAACCAAAAAGTTGGTGGCCCAATATACCATCCTCTCCACAGGAGAAAGATGTGGCAGTCTATTCCTGTTTATATTATAGTCTTGAAATTTTCATAACATTGATTTTTTTGAAGAGTGCAGACTAGCACTCTGTTTTGTTTAAAATCAAGCTTATTGAGACACAGCTTATATTAGTATAACTTACTCTTTTCGGAGATACAGTCCTCAGGCTAGTTGCTTTTGTAGACTATTTCCTTGTGGCTGTACTTCTTTGATAGGTCTATCACAGAAGTGCAATCAGGGTATTCCTTAGAGGTAAGGATGGTGAAACAATTCTGGGAACAAAGACATTGTGCTGGCAAAGGTGAGGGTTGTCCTGTCAGTGAGGGCCAACCCCTAGCTAGATGGATTGGCACAGTGACTGCATAATGGGTTTGAGCGTGGAGATCTTGATAATGGTGCAGGATAAAACAAAGTTCAGATCTGTTGTTCGTAGGGTCTCTATAAGTAAGTGTCATCCTAACAGCACCTAACAACAGAACACCATAAAAGGGATGTTGTAATCTTCTCAGTGCTTACCAGGGGGCATGTGGCACTAATTTGTCCCATCACTGGCGGTGTTCACTCTCCTATCTTAGGGAAGGTGGTTTCTGACAGTCCTATTTTCTTTCTTCACATTTATGTTTCTTCCTTCCACCTCCACATTGAGAATTTCCTTGTATGTGTACCTTGAGATAATATAATATTCTGTTGCTCTCCAAATGCTCATCTATCTATTTTTTTTAAACTTATTGATGACTCTTGTCTGAAAGGTATCAATGCAGTGGCCGACAAGTGGTAACTTTTCTAATTTCATCATGCCTACATTTGTGAAGTTGTTTTCCTGCTTTAAGGAAGACAGCTTCTCCCTGAACTAAGTAATGAATTAGCCAATTCACTTATTATTTTTTTCACTTTTTTATTGTTAATTTTAATGAAAGTTTACAGACTTTGGATTTCCATTCATTCATTGTTGCACCTTTCTCCCTAACCCCCTCCCCTTCGCTCTTCTCTTTGAAAAGTAAAATTCTTTCATTGTTATAGAATCCCTATCCCCAAGTCCAATTCAACTATGCAGCCTTGGTCCTGGACTCCTGTCATGACAATAATACCCAATCATATGCTACTTTACTTTTTAAGCATAGAATAACTAATTCTATTCAGTAGCTTACATTCTTATGCTATCATTACTTATTCTGATGTTCAGATTGTCTTGTATTTGGTCCCTTCAAGCTGGGCCAAGCTTTGACATGTCCCTATCATTCTGGAACATTTCCTTACTTCCTGGCATAACGAGATGTTCCAGATCCATCTTGTACTTCCTGTGCCCCAACCTTGGAGTCAACTATTTCTCCAAAGAAAGAAGGGTGTAGTTTTCTGAAGGAGGAGAATGGACTACATGTCCCTGAGGTCCTTTCAATTCTGAGATTCTTTCCAAATTCCTGTGGGTGGAACATGAAAGCAGAGCCTTTCGATGTAAAATTTTATTTGGTAGATTCAACTAGCTCTTTTTTTGCTTTAACTTTATAAAAAAATCCATACAGGAAAACATATGAAATAAGAATTTTTAAATAAAAAGGGAGGGGATGAGAAAGGAAGAATGGTGGAAAGGAGAGAGGTAAAACAGATTTGCCAGGATGAATGTTCTAGGACTCTCCAGAAAATCTTGATGTTCTTCCTTCTGGAAGCCAAGTTAAAGAAGGATCAGTGTACTGGGAACATGCTTGACTTTACAGAGCACCTCAGAGATTCTGACCTGAGACAGAAAGGGCCATGATGGATGTTGTTTTATGAGAATTAGAGCTGGTTGTGGTACAGTATTGCTACAGGCAGGAATGGATTGGACAGCATAAGAATTGACAGGACTGGAATTCTAGCTCTTAGGTCAGTGCTCAGAGGAGACTCTATAATTAGAATGGGACTAGAGCATTGATCATTCCTCAACCCATTCACTCATTCATTTACTCTCTTACTCTGTGATATTTTTTTGAATGTCTAGGAAGAGCAGAATACCTACCATGTCTAGTAGGGGTAAAGATGGCTAGCTCCAGACCATAACCACCAAGATCAGTGGTCAAGGAGGCATGAATATGCAGAATGGCATACCAGATAATCAATTCCTCAGACAGAGAGGTCCCATAGCATTTACAAGACAATTGCAAGACATTTCTTCTAAACAAAGGGGTATTTCTTAAAATACCTTCTATTTTATAAAAACATAAAACTTCACATCTGCAGTAGGCCTTGAGGGGAAACCTTCCTAATGGCCCATAATTGTTATGTGCCTTCAAGTCAGAACCAACTTTCAGTTAACCTTCCAGCAGGTTTTCAGAGGCTGTAAATTGCATGGGAAGAGATAATCCAACTTTCTCCCATGGAGCAACTGGTGGATTTAAACTGAGTGCCTTACCACTAGGCCACCAGAGGTCCTAAAGCTTCCAAAGGCTCATTAGATTATCTCTTCTATCACTTATGGATAAACTGTCTTCTGATAGAAGTTGAGGGTCTTAAAAGATGCAGGTGAAGGAAACTGTCTGTATGTCAATAGGCATTTCATGGTTCCAGCATGCATGCATTAATTTATTGAACAATTGCTTACTGGGTTCCTATTATGCCCCTTGCACTGTGGTGGAAGCTGGGTGCACAGTAGTGAGCATTCTAAGTACAGAAAACGGTGTGTGCAAAGCGCTGAGGTGCATCTGAGGAGAGACACACCTATGTGGCTGGAGGACAGAGAGCAGGGGAAGTATGGGTGGCATGTGATGAAACTGGAGAGATGAGCTGGGGCCATGTGGCATAAAGTCATATTTGGGGTTGTATCTTCCAGAGAGGGGAGAGGAGAACTGAAAGAGCAGGGGATAATGGATCTGATTGAGTCATTAGGGAAATGATTCTATGAAGGAGGCAGGAGGTGAGCTGGGGACAAAGTAATGAAATGACAGGAATGTTGGCGATAACAATAAAAATAGCATTTCTCATTGTTGAGTGTTCCATTTGCCTAAGGAGGAAACTTCGAGAGATCTTAGTGACAGAAGACAGAGTAAAGGGAAAGCGGGGTTGGCATCTATTAAAATAGAGCTGAAAATACCCTAGAACTTAATTCTATTTCTTACTGTCTCCCCAACAGAAACAGTCTTGCCCATGAGGGTTACTCACAGGATGTTCATTGCAGCCATGTTTGTGACTGTAGAAAAGATGGAATCAACATAAATGCTTCCCCTATGGGAATGGGAAATTTATCTGTAGTGCCATGCAAACCTGTGCAGCAATGGAAGAACAAAAGAGATTTCTGTGCAGATGTAGAAACTCTCCAAGACTTAGTGCTGGGAGCAGGCATGAAACAAGATAAGACACGCAGGGGGCCATCATTGTCACAAATGGGAAAACCCCCTTAGTCCTCATTGCAGTACTATTCTGTGCCCCCATGTGGATACAGATGCAATACTAAATTGCTGAGAGGAAAGTATGAAAGACTTCAGAAAGTTCTGAAAACAGTGTTAATCTGTGGATAGGATAAGGTGAAGGGAGATTTCCACTTGATCTGTAATGTCTAATTTTATTATGGAAACTTTCTAACCTATAAACAGATTGCATTGTGTAATAAGCCTGAGTGACTGTCACTCCCCCGCTCCCTCCTCTTGAATTATTTTTGAGCAAATCCTAGACATTGCATCTTATCCATAAACATTTTTGTAATTGTCTCTAAAAGGTGTTGTTGTTGTTATGTGCTGTCGAGTCTCTTGCAACTCATAGTGAACAACAGCCCTAAACTCTGCTCTGTCCTGTGCCAATCTCACTGTCTCTGACACTCCCATCCCAATTACCCCAGTCACTGAATCAGAAAGGGCCTTCCCTTCCTGCGCTGTCCCTCCACCCTCCCAAGCATGATGCCCCTCTCCAAAGGACCGGTCCCTCCTTACAACATGTCCAAAGTATGTTAGATGGAGCCTCAGAATCCTTGCCTTCAGGGAGTCGCCCGGTTTAACCCTCTCTAGGATGAATCTGTTTGTTTTCCTAGCAGTCCATGGTACATTCAATACTATTCTCCAGTACCACAGCTCAAAGGCATCAATTCTCCTTCAATCCTTAGTCATTGTCCAACTCTCTGATGCATAACAAGTGATAGCAAAGACCATGGCCTGTATCAGATGCACCTTAGTCTCCAGAGAGACACCATTGCTCTTCAGTACTTTGGAGAGGTCCCTAACAGCAGACTATCCCCATCACAACATGTCTTTTAAGTTCCTGGCTACTGATGCCGAGAGTGTTGACTGTGGAGCCAAGCAAACTAAAGCTGTGAACAATCTCAATCTCTTCACCATCCATCCTGATGTTGCCAATTGGTCCAGTGGTGAGAATCTTTATCTTCTTGACATTGAGCCTCAATCCATATTGTAGGCTGCAGTCCTTGACCCTCTGCAGCAAGCGTTTTAGGTCCTCCTCAGTTTCACCAAGCAGGGTTGTGTCATCTGCATAATGCAGACTGTTGATAGATCTTCCACCAATCCTGATACCACATTTCTCCTCATAGAGCCCAGCCTTCCGGATTATCTGTTATGCATACAGGTTGAAAAGGTATGGAGACAGGACATATCCCTGGCGTATGCCCTTCCCAATTTTGAACCATGCAGTGTTTCCCTGCTCTGTTCTGACAACTGCCTCTTGATCCAAGTATAGGTTTCGCATTAGCATGATCAAGTGTTCTGGGATTCCCATTCTTCTCAGAGTCAGCCACAGTTTGCTATGATCCACACAGTCAAATGCCTTTGCATAATCAATGAAACACAGATAGACATTCCTCTGGTATTCCCTGCTTTCAGCTAAGATCCATCTAACATTAGCTACAATATCCCTAGTACCAGTTCCATTTCTGTCACCGAGTCCATGTTTTCCAACTACTGATTCTTCTCTGTTCTCAACTTTTGCATTCCATTCACCCATTATTATCAATGCATCTTGATTGCATGTTTGATTGAGCTCCAATTGTAAAAGTTGTTAAACGTCTTCTATATCCTCTTCCTTTGCTCTGGTTGTTGGTGCATATATCTGAATGATAGTTGTATTCACTGGCCTTCCTTGTATGAGTATGGATATTATCCTGTCACTCACAATATTGCACTTCAAGATGGATCTAGAAATTACTTTCTTAACTATGAAAGCAACTCCATTTTTCCTCACCATTTCATTTCCAGAGTAATATATCATATGATCATCTGACTCAAAATGCCCCATGCCAGTCCATCTCATCTCACCAATGCTTAGTATGTCAATATTTATGTATTCCATTTCTTCCTTAACAATATCTAATTTTCCTACATTCATGGTTCTCACATTCCATGTCCCAATCACTAGTCTGCTTACAACTGTTCCTCTTGCTTTGTATTTCCATACTTGAAAGCTCCACCTCAGTTGCCCTTTCTGTTATTCTACATGTGTTCTGTTGTACATAGGGCTTTTGGAGACCTGCTATTTCAGAAGTTGATGGCCAATCCTTCTTCCTAGTCTGTCTTAATCTGAATGTTCAGATTTAGAGAAGTATCAGACAGACCAGCATTTTACAGAAAAGTGAAAGATATATCCCCTGCTTTTGGCACATGTGTCTTTACCCACTTATTTTCCTGCTCCACCATCCACCAGAACACCCATCCACTTCTACTCATTCCCTTCAACGTCAATCTCCCATTGTCCAGCCCTTGATCTGATAGCTTATATCTGAAGCTTCCTTGGCTTCTGTGATTCCAAGCATGTCAGCTGCTGATAGTTTCTTATGCTGTGACCAGTCTCTTAAAAGGTATAGGCTCTTAAATTAACAATAAACCCCACTATAACAACAGTACCACGATCACACTTGAAGGTATGAATATTTGGGATCATCAAATGTTCACAGTTCCTGATTGTTCTAAGGCTTAATATTGATTTGTTCAAACTTAGATCCAAATAAGAACCATACACTACAATTGGTTATACCTCTTATGCCCTTCTGTATATTTTTGACAGTCTATCTGTAGAACTGGTAGTTATTGTTCTTAGGTGCTACCAAGCTTAGTGTGTCTCATAGTGACCTTGTGAACAACAGATCCCAACCATGTCCTATCCTATGCCATCCTCACAATCTCTGACACACTCAAGCTCATTGCTAAAGTCACTGTGTCATCCACCTAGTTGAGGATCTCCCTTTCCTTCACCATCCTTCCACATTTCCAAGCATGATGTTCTTCTCCAAGGAGTAGCTTCTCTTAGCAACATGTCTGAAAAATGTGAGATGATTGCTTAGTTATCCTTGCCTCCAACGACCAATCCGGCTGCACCTTTTCTAAGACATGTCTGTCTGTTCTTTTGGTATTTCATGGGATGATAGGTGCTGTTGTTCAGCTTTTAGATGCCTATGAAGTTTTGTTGGGTAATAGGACGGAGACATTTTACTAGCTATCAGTCCCCCTTCCATATGGTTATTGCGCTTTAAATTTTCACTGGCAATGAGGGAAAATGTCTATCTCCCTACCGTCTCCCAAGTGAGATTACACTGTCAGACTCTTTATTGGTGCCAGTCTAAGAGATGAGATATGACACGGCATTGTAGTTTTATTTTACAGGGTCAGGGGAAGTTCTGGATCTGTAGAAGCAAGAAGCTATTTGTATAGAAATACTAATACTTCCAACTTACACTGAGTACATATGCTCTTTTACCTAGTTGTCTCACAGTCCTTCAAGATAAAGAGTATTATTATATTGCCTTTCAGATGGAGAAATTAAGGTACAGAAGGGTTGAACAAACTTGTCTAGGTACACACAGAAGGAAAGTGAAGGAGTCAGGATTTGGACATCAGTTGTCTGTAATCAGAAACTGCTGCTCTGCTGTTGTGGTCGGCAACACATCACTACAAGGAGTGTGAGCACCCTTCTAGATGACTTTCTCCAATTTACAGAAACTTTGGAAATGAAATTTTCTACCCTCAAAATTTTTAAGCCAAGAGTAGGGACATTACAAGCTTTTTCTTGACAACAGCTAGTTCCATGACAGACAGGACTAGTGGCTGGGAGAATGCATCCCAGGAGGTGTAAATTGAAGTCCAGCATTCCCAGTGACTCATTCCCAATACCTGTACGTGGTCACTATCCTTAATTTAGGGCTTTATTTTAGTGATGAGCTCTGGTAGCATAGTTCCTCGTGTGTTGTAGTCATTCCTAACTAAGATTACGTATGTGCAATTGTTGAATGCCACCATTGGCTCCAGGAAGGTAGATGGGCAGTTTCCTCCCATTGAGATTTACAGCCTCAGAAAACCACTGCAAGGGCCCTATGAATTTGAAGTGAGTGGTTTGGTTTTGCTTTGTCATGGGGCAATAGTGGATCAGTGATAGAATTCTTACCTTTCAGGTCAGAGATGCCCAATCAGTGCACCCATTTGTAGTCATCAGCTGACTGTCAGTGGAGGCTTCTATATTGCTAAGATGCAGTTTCTGCAGTTTCTAGATTTAATAAGACCAAGCTGGAAGACCTACCTAATTATTTACTTCCAAAACCCAGCCAATGAAATCCCTATGGATGATAACAGTTGGATCCATGGAAATGGTGCATGACCTGGAGCTGTCTCAATGGCAGTTGCCAACAGGAACCTGACATTTTAATGATATTAGCGAATGTGGTTTTCTTCCTTTCCTTCTTCAACATCTTGAAGAAGAAGTGAAAGTCAGGAATAGACTTAAGCAAAAAGAACCAACTCAGAAACACAAACCTGTCAAATTCAGACTTTTAAATGAGCATCCTTCTGTCAGACACTTTTGTTGACTGAAATATCTGAAACAGACACTTTCCTTTGCACATGAAACATCTGGTTCTAGCCTTCCAGCTTTGCTACATTCTCAACAGTCTTGAAGAGAGGGGTTTAAGTTACTGGTCGACCATCTCAGGAACTCTCTAAGATCTCACCAGTACTGCAGTACGTACAGTTCCTACTGGGGAATATTAGCAAGGAAATGCAGTGTGGCTTCTCCAGAAAATGAATTTTGGTCAAAGCTTGAATACTAGGCCAGACAGATCTTTAAAAGTTGAATTCCTTTACTACCTTGAGGGAAGGGACTCCTATTTCTTTATCTTCTGTCCTCTTCCCTCCTCCACATTGTACTGACTGTTAGGGATACACTGAGACCCAGGCTGAGGACCAACACTCCAGGAAAGGGGAGCATGTTCTTGTGACTGAAAATGAATAAAGGTTACAAACTATTTACAGACATTGGAGCCATGCAGTTTAGAGCGAGTTGCTTTACGTCTCTAAGTCTGGTCTCCTCCTTTGTAAAATTGGGCCAATGACCCTTCTATAATCAAGATGAATGAAATGAATATTGAAGGCTCGTACTATTTCAGAGCAGGCGAATGCTTAGAAAGTGAATTTAACCCAGCACATTTCATGGAGTGCTAGAGGTGAGAAACTTAAAAACAAAACAAAAAAAAACCCCTACCCTACCATTGAGTCAGTTCAGACTCATGCTTACCCTTCATGGGGTTGTCAAGGCTATAAATCACATGAAGGAAATTCCCATCTTTTCCACTCAGAGCAACTGGTGGATTCAAACCATTGACCTTTTAGTTAACAGCACAATCCATAGCAAACTACATCACTAGAACTCCTGAAGAGATTCTTGGAAGCCCAGTATACACTCAGCTTTTAATCCTCAGGAAGATCTGATGAGGTGGAATACAGTTCTTTGCTCTGATTAAGGGCCAGGGCTGGCCCAGGAGCTCAGCCTCCTGATTCTGGTCAGGCCCTTATTGCCATACTAGACCAAAGCCGCCCCAGGTCTCTCAAACACACATGAGCTCTAGGACTCATGTATACTCATGTATCCACAACTACTCGTACTCCCAATACACGTACCTTTTAGAAAACAGAGCAAAAACTCCTCCTATTGCCTTTGTCTCTGAAATATGTTTTGAATCATCTGTTTTCCTTTAGCAGGTGGGTTTTTGGTGTTTTGCTCTTCCACCTCCACCTTCCCACAAGTTTAGACCAAACTGTAGAAATTTATTTCAGAGTTTCAAAGAGAAAAGTCAGTTGATCGTGTTATTGCATATATTGCATTTGTGTAAATATGCGCGCATGCACACACTCCCCTCCCCATGTTTAGGAAATGAACACTGGAGGGGGATATGTGATTTGCAAAATTTCATGTCCTCACTAGGCTATTTGTGGGTATGGTAATGGAGAATCCTCAACCCCTGCATGCATTTCCTCTCACAAAAAATCAAAGCCACATCTTCTGCAGTCCTCTTCCAACCCTGGGCTCTTCCCTTTCCAAGGGCTTTGGGAAAAGAGCTAGAGAGTGAGCCTGGGCTTTGGCAGAACTTCAGATTCTTTCACATACATACACACCCCTCCCCAGTAGAAGCTCAATAATTCTTAAGATCCAAATTTAGAAGCCTGTACGGAGAGGACTGAGAAATTGGTAGTAAGACAGCCAGGTTTTCTAACTTTCCCCCCACCCCCCACAAGCAATTTAATAAAACTATTGCACTGTCATATCCCAAGGTCAAGTTTCAGCTTTTAATAGTTGTAATGATCTGCTTAAAGGATCTTGAACTTGTGCTTATCCAAGTCTGCGTATGTTTGGGTACATGGAGGACAGAAGAAGAAGAAGATGGGGTCAGAGAGAAAGAGATGAGTTTGAGCCTGTTAACTTGAGCAAAGGAAGTGGACCAGCACAAGGGTTAGCTTCTTTCCAGAACTTTCAGGGATGCTAATGGGAGCCTGGTTTCACCCCTAAAATCACGTCTGAATCACCTCAGAGATCATAGAGTCAGGCTCTACTTCTGCTTCTAACCAGGACATGTGAGTGTCCCCTGAACCGTGGAAGTCTACATGGAAGTAAAGGAGAAAGTCAAATGAGAGGGTAAATGACAAAGAAAGTTCTTGGGACAGCTGTGTGTGTGTGGGAGTCTGGGTGCTAACTGAGTAACTGAATTGATTAGCGTGAACAGTGTGAACATGAGAGAAGGCAAAGCTTGTAAGAAGTGATGCTACAAACATCCGGGGTCTGTGTATTAGGTAATTTTATGCTAATGATCATGAAGATAATTACATTGCTGCTGATGATACCTCAGTGCTATTCACCTTGAAGTTACTGTATACCGGGCTTTATACTAAGCATATTTCAAGTTTTCATGTCTTCAATTGTTATAACTATCTGGTAGGCTCTATTTTACAGGAGAGAAAAACAGAGGATCAGTGAGGGCAGACAAGTGGTTCAAGGTCACCATTTAATAAGAGTGATTTGTATCTAGTTTAACTCCAGCATCTATGATTATAAGCACAACAGTTATTATGTACACCATTTGAGGACAACATGAAAATTTCAAGGAAATCCAGATTTCTATGTAAAGAAGAAAATAGAAATACTTATAAGCTTACTTCACAATTACAGTTATATGAGGTTTTGATTATGCGGCAAAATATAGGCTGTCTATCAAAAGCCATTCTTTCCTTTCTCCATAGAAGTAAAATTGTAGCCAGGCCATGGTTGACCAGTTGGATGGTGTTTTCCAGCCTGAGTTGTACTTGTGGTGTGTGAAAGGAGTTAGTGTGGACCTTGATCAGAAACAGAAGGGGATGATCCTGCACTTAGTGCCCCCCTTCCTATTGGCTGCAAGAAAGGGGTGATTCTGCAAGAAAGGGGTGAGCCTGCACACATTTCTCCCTTCCCATTGGCACATGTGGACACCCAGCTTCAGCCATGCTTATGAAGGCCTTTAAGTTACTAGCACAACTCTTTACAGACTACCCTGTCAATATACGAATTGTTGTTAAAGTTTACACTTTAAACAACAGAGTTGCATGGTATGTGAATTGTATCTCCAGAAAGTTGTTGAAAATAACTTGCTAAATTCTCTCACTCTTCTACCTCAAACTTGGGAAGTTGCATGATGCCCTACAAGACTTGGTCCTAGTTGGGTCTCTCTCTGTTCCAGTCTTCTGGAAGGACTCTTCCTGGGTATCAAGATGTGGCAGGCATACTCCTGTTTCTGAGCTTTTGCACTAGCTGCTCTCTCTGTCACCAAAGCTCCCTCCACAGGGACCCTCGTGGTGGACTCTCTCAGTCTGTCGAGTCACCCTTTCATGGAGGCCTTCTCCAGTCATTTTGTTTAGAGTGACAGTCCCAAACCTACCTGACACTCCTCATCATACCTTCCCTTTATTGTTTTACCTAGAGTCCTGTCTTCAAACATTCTATATGATTTAGGATATGATTTATTTGTGGTATTTATTTAGTGTTTCATTATATTTATCTCCCTGTACTAGAAATATCCCTGATGGTGCAGTGGTTAAGCACTTGGCTGATAACCAAAAAGTCAACAATTCAAATTCACCAGCCACTCCTTGAGAGAAAGATGTGGCAATCTGCTCCTATAAAGGTTTACAGCCATGGAAAACTTATAGGCTATTTCTACTCTGTTCTCCAGCATTTTTACATAGGGTCGTTCTGGATTGGCACTGACTCAGTGGTAATAGGTTTGTTCTCGTAAGCCCCTTGAGCACAAGTGTTTTTTCTGTCTTGATCACTAGTATTTTCCCGTCACTCAGAACAGTGCCTGGCACATCGATGCTCGATAAATATTTAGAGTTGAACAAATGACTGAGGAAATATAAGACAATGTTGATTATTCCCAACCACTTTCCCCCTTCCTTGCTTGCCTCCTGTGATGTTAGATTATTTACTGTTGTACACAGTATTGCACTGGCCTGAGCCATTCCCACATTTGTTTGCAGATTGGACTGCTGTAATCTATAGGGTTCTGACTGATTATTTTGGAAGCGGATCACCAGGCCCTCCTTCTTAGCTCATCTTAGTCTCAAAGGTCTACTGAGACCATCTGAAAGGTCCTGGCATCACAAGACTCCACTGACAGACAAGTGTTGGCTGTGTCAGAAGTTGAACCCAGATGTCTTGCATGTTATTCTTGTATTTGTGAGATGCCATCCAGTCAAGTACAACTTAAAAATGACCCCTATGAACAACAGATCTGAACTGTGTCCTATCCATTGCCATTCTTACAATCCAGACACTTGAGCCCATTGCTACAGTTACCGTGTCAATCCCCCTGGTGAAGGGTCTTCCTTTCCTTCTCTGTCCCTCCACCTCTCCAAGCATGATGTCCTTCTCTAGCTCTTACACAGAGGGTGAAATTTCTACCTTTGAACCAACAATAGTCTCATACCTCTGTGATAATTCTAAACCTTGTACCTCTGTACTAGACACTAGACAATCCAGGCCTCAATTTCCCAGTTTCTTTTGCAGCTCTGGAAACCCATGGGATTAATCAGAAGAAGCCTGCCAGGGGGTTTCTGGTAAAGTATTTTGCCCCCTCAATAAAAGGAAAGAGACCTGGTAAGAGGGCAAACCTGGTTTGTACCTATCTGTGGCTTTCCACATTTAAATGTTGATGTGTAAGGGTATTGTTCCAGAATTTGTTCGCTTTACTTAACACTCCTTTGCTTAAATTTTTTAAAAGGTTGTTATTTTTTTAAAATTTTTATTATTATTGTGTGTGTGTGTGTGTGTGTGTGTGTGTGTACCGTCAAATCAGATCTGACTGGTACAGGAGGAGATTGTTCCTCCTTCTCCAGCAGAGCATCTGGTGGATTTGAACCGTGCACCTCTGGTATTGCAGTACACATTCTTGCCACTAGGCCACCAGAGCTTGCCTCCTGTGGTTAAATTTAAAAATAAGATTTATCTTCTTTACAAATTGTTTGTTAACCTGTTTTTTTTTTCCTATTTAATGGAACATGGTGGTATAGTTGTCCAGTGCTTACCTGCTAACTGACAGGTCGATGGTTTGTACCCACCAATTACTTGTGGCCGTCTGATTTGCTTAAGAGCACAGCTTTGGCAACTCTAAGAGAAGTTGTCCTGTGGGGTCACTTTGTTGTGTGTGTTATCTGCTGTCCAGTCAGACCCACCTCATAGCAGACCCTCAGCAGATTTTCAGAGGCTTGTAAAGCACAGGGGAGGAGGTTGCCTGTCTTTCTCTCTCTTGGAGCAGCTGGCAGATTCAAACCATGTGACTCCAGGTTTCCTTTTCAGCCTCCCTGTACTGCTTTTCCTGTGTTTATGCATTCATTCAGCACGTATTTATTGAGATTGATTTTCCCCCCTTGTGTACTGTGAGTCAGATCAAACTGGCACAGGAGGAGATTGCCCCTCCTTCTCCAGCCAATCATCTGGTGGATTCAAGCTGTGCTCCTTCAGGATTGCAGCACAGCTTCTTGCCACTAGGCCATCAGAGCTCCCTCAGCACATATTTTAAGGACATATTTATTGGGAGTGGTCAAGCAGGACAACCCCAAAGCAGGGATGTCCTATGTCTGATGCTGGGTTAGTATCACCTGTGGAATGAAGATTTCAGACAGAGGGAACAGTCCATGGAAGGGAGTGGTGGGTGGCTCTGGGGCACAAGACTGAAGAGAAAGGTAGGGCCCTTTTTGTCCCAGATTCTTACTGATTTGATTGCCGACACCAGGGCTGGGTTTGCTCTACTAGCAGCTGTCTTGCTGGTTTATGTTTGAATCTAGGAGGGAAAAGCCATGGGGTAGTTTCATTCCTGAGCTTTCTGCATAATGTAAGTGTAATTAATCATGTCTCTTATGGTTTATAATTTAAATTTTTAGCAGTATAATTAAATTCATTTAAGCTTTATAAGTAGTTATTTTAGAATTTCTTTTTACCCCCGCTGGTGTAGCGCTGAAGACTCACGAAAAATATGTCTCAAGGTGACTACTGCTGTTGTCAAAATGAAGCTTAAAGTCTTTTCATGTGAAAAGTATTATTATGTGACTGTGACTTACTTTGGCTATGGCAAAAACTGGAGAAATGTTTCTTGTTTTGCTCTTCTTTGAAAGCTTATAATGCTTTAAAAGTTAACATAGGGATTCCCATGAGTTGGGGAAAAACAGTATTTTGGGTTGTTTTCAGCCAGAGCTGTGACCACAGGAGTTATTAACTTGGAAGTTCATCACTTAGGGGGAAGAGGACAGGGACAGAGGAATTCAGGGTGGCGGCAGGGAAATGGGAAATCAGGTGGTCTCAGAGTTTGGGGGGGCAGAAGGAGGAGGTGAAGGAATTAAGAAAGATCCAGGGGGGATCTGAAAAGACAGGATAATAGTTGGTATAGATCAATAGTGAGTAATTTTATAAAACACAGTATATGGGTGTGATATTATGAAACACAATGTAGATGAATAAATGTGTGAAACACAATGTATACAAATTTTTTATGCAAACCAGTATTTTAAAAAAAAATCTGTGCTTACTATTAAGATAAAACTAAGCTTGAGTCTTGGGCTCTCTGATTTTGGGAAAAAGCCACTTAAATGCTTTTCTATCTCTTAGACAAAAGCCTATTTCTTGACAAATTCTGCAGAACTCATTTTAATACTGAAGTTACTATAAGTATGGATTAATGTTGTTGTTGTTATGTGCCATTGAGTCGTTTGCGACTCATAGCGACCCTATGTACAACAGCCCTAAACCCTGCTCTATCCTGTGCCAATCTCAT
>NW_006399863.1:7693438-7778861 GCF_000299155.1 Elephantulus edwardii | reverse complement strand
TAAAAATGCAACTTCCTGGTAAGTGGAGAAAAGATTGAAATTGTCAAGAATTTAACTTTACTTGAATCCACAATCAACACCATGGAAGCAGTAGTCAAGAAATAACTTGCCATATTACAATAAGCAAATCTGTTGTGAGGGATCTGTTTAAAGTGCTAGGTAGCATGAATGTCACTGACTTGAGCTAAGATGTGCTGAACTGAGCCATATTTTCATTTGCTTTATATACATGAAAAAGTTGCACAGTGAGTAATGTCAATTTAAAAACAATTGATGCTTTTGAATTGTGATGTTGGTAAAGAATATTGCCATGGATTTCCAGAGGAATAAACAAATCTGTTTTGAAAGAAGAACAGCTAGAGTGTTCCTTGGAAGCAAGGATGGTGAGACTTTGTCTCACATACTTTGGGCATACTGTTGGAAATGGCCAGTTCCTGAACAAAGACATTAACTTTAGAAAAGTTAAAAAACTCACGCATTGCTGTCAAGTTGGAACTCACAGTTGACTCTTCATTGAGTTTCCTGTAAATTGAATTGGAGGGAATTTCCCATCTTTCTTCCATGAAGCTGCTGGTAGTTTCAAACCACCAGAGAGGCTCATGTTTGGGTTAACAGTGCAACTCCCTAAGCCAGGAGAGCCCCATGGAATAGTGTTTTTAGGTGCTATCGAGTACGAGTCATAGCGACCCTATGACCAACAGAACCCTGTGTTATCTTGTGCCGTCCTCATCATCTCTGACACTCTTGAGCTCATTGCTGCAGTCACTCTGTCATTCCTTCTCATTGAGGATCTTCCTTTCTTTTGCTGACCTTTCCAAGCACGATGTCGCTTTGCTAGAAATAGCCTTTTGTAGCAACATGCCCAAAGTATATGAGGCAAAGCTTGGTCACCCTTGCTTCCAAGGAGCACTTTGGCTGCACTTTCCCCAGGACATGTCTATTTGTTATTTTGGCAGTTGATGAGATATTCAGTACTCTTCTGCAACACCAAAGCTTACAACAAGCATCAATTCTTCCTTTGTCATCCTTATTCATTATCTGGTTATCAGCTGCATAGCGAATGACTGAAAAGACCATGGCCTGAGGAGATTGGTAACAGTGGACTTTCCAGTGCAGTACATCCTTTGACTTCTTGACTTCTGATTCCACGGGTGTTGATTGTGGATCTACTAGTGAAATATCTCATTTACAAATTGACAAATACTGCATAACACCACTGTAATAAATTGGGCTGATGTGGAGGGTTAGGGGAGAATAGGAAAAGAGTGGCTAGATAATGAAGACTGCATTGAAATAGATGAGGAACAGAACTCTCTGAAAGGATAATATGATTAGGCATTATATGTCTGACAATAATCTGAAACAAGACGTACATTGCAAAGTGGACTAGGGGAAGAGTGGGGAGGAAGAAAAAAAGATGAAACAGTTGACAATTTCAATCTTTTCTTCATCTATCATGATGTTGTTTTATCAGTCTTTAGAGATAAGGATTTTTATCTTCTTGATGTTGAGATGCAAGCCATCTTAAAGATCTTTGATCTTCTGCAGAAAAATGTTTCAAGTCCTTACATTCAGCAACCAAGGTTGTGTCATCTGCCTAGCATAATTTGTTGATGAATGCTCCTCTGATCCTGATGGCCACATTCTTCTTCATAGAGGCCAGCTTTTCAAATGATCTGCTCAGCATACAGTTTGAATAGGTATGGAGAGAGGATACAGCCCTGACACACACCTTTTCTGATTTTGAACCATTGTCTTCCCTTGCTCTGTTCAGACGACAGCTTCTTGGTCTAGGTGTAGGTGTAGGTTTCCCTGGGTGTGGAATAGTGGGTCAGTGGAAAAGAGGAATGTCTACAACAATATGGGCTGACACAGTGACAGTAACAATAATCTTAAGGAAAGCAGAGATTGTGAGGATGGTAAAGGACTGAGAAGGGTTTGTTTCTGTTGTACATAGGACTGCTATGAATTGGGGCCTACCCAATGGCACCTAACCAGAAAAACAACAATTCTGTTAAAAATATATAGGACTTTAAAAAAATGTATATGACTTACCATCTTTGTGAATATACTACTCACCAAGTTCTCCAAAGCCAAAGATAAATTATTCACAATAAGACTTAAAAACTCAGTTAATAATCAAAGAGTTGCAAAGCATAGCAGCAGTAAAATGCCTATTTTCTACCTTCAAGTTGTCAAAGGTGCATATAAATTATTAATATGTGATGTGGACTCTGGTGCTGGCAGAAGCTTGCATTGTTATACTTCCTCTGGAGAATAATTTCAGTGTTAGTACCAGGAATCTATGTTTTGGATAACTTTTTTTTTATTGGAGGTTTTTTTTTTAATAAGCTTTGAACCAAAAATCCTGCTCTGAGAACTGTATTTTAAAGGAATATGAATCGTAAGCAACTATTTAGGGGAGAGGATTTTCATTCATCTGGTGAATTTTCAGTCATCTTTTTTATAATGAAAGATCTTTAGAAACAAACTTCTCATACATTCATCTTTTCTGACAGAGGAGTGCTGTGAGTTAGAATCAACTTGATGGCAGTGGGTGGACATTGCTTTGCATGTAATAATTCACTTTGATTCCCCAGAAGAAGCCATGACAGTAAGCACCTTCTCTGAGAAGAATAGCGTGGATGCCTCTGACATGATCTAACACAAAGTCAGACAAGCCTCCCCTATTTGTTTTCGTCATCTTTCTTATTTGTTCCTGAATGTATATGATTTATTATTTTTGGCTACACATATTAGTTCCTCAAGGAGAAGATTCAGTCATGGTTGCCCACCAACATCTTTCTAGAGTTCAGATTATTGACATCCTGATCTCCCTGTGCCTCAGTTTCCTCAAATGCAAATGAGGATGATATCTCTCATCCTCATGTAAATGAGCTTAATACAGAACAGTGTCTTTCATGTGTAAATGTTCAATGAATAAAGAACATAGATTTACTTTTTCAGTCTTCCCTAATTACTGAAAAGAACTCACTAAGGAATCCTAAGTTGGTTGGTAGAAAATCTATACCTAGACCAAGGAGTTATTTTCTGAGCAGAACAAGGGAGCACTGCATGATTTAAAATCAGGAAAGGTGTGTGTCAGGGTTGCGTTTTTTCCTCCATGCCTATTCAATCTGTATGCTAAGCAAAATATTTAAAAATCTGGACTCTGCAAAGAAGGAAGAATGTGGCATCGGGTTCAGAGCAAGACTCAAGAGCAATCTTCATTATACATGTGGCACAACAAGGAGAAAAGCATCTGTCTCAAGGCTGCTGTGTGTGGAGACTTTGACTTGAAAACCTAACTGCCATGTGAAATGAGAAGAGATGATTTTATTGATCCAGTAAACAGCTTCCTTTACACAGACAAGAGTCACTTACTCTCCAAGGATGTAAGGCTGGCTCAGTCACTCTCAGCAGTGAATGAGCTGGCAGTCCTAGACCTGAATCTCACTATGATTTAATTTACTTTGGAGGGAGCTGGAGAGCTGGGATGATTTCTTCTCAATGACTGTCATGCATTACATGAACATGGACCCATTAGTATTCTTAATGTGCAATTAGTTCTTTAGGTAAAGCCTATGAGAATTCATCCAAGTCTAGTGTGAATAGAAATGAAGCCTTCACCAACTTTACTTGGGAAGAACCACTCAACCCCCTGCAAAAAAGATGTTCTGGGGCCTGAATAAGAAAGGTTCCTGACTTTTTCCAAGGCTGTAATAGTATAGGGCTTCCTGACAGACCCTATGTGTTAGGCTTTGCCATTGATGTCCAAAGAAAGGAGAGAAAAGAGCTTGGCAGGTCATTTGGCCTTTCACTGAGACTGTCAGAGGACATTCATTCTGGATAGGACCTCCAAGATCTTGTCCTCCATTATTACACTCCTTTTACACAAATGAAGAAAACATTGAAGTTGTCAAGGATTTCATCTTATTTGGATCAACAATCAATACCCCAAGAAACAGCAGTCAAGAAATCAAGTGACATATTTCATTGGGAAAATCTACTGCAAATTCTTCTTTAAAGAGCTAAAAAGCAAAGGTGTCATTTTGAGGATGAAAGTAGGCTTGATCCAATCCATAGTCTTTAAATTGTCTCGTATGTGTGCGAAACTGGACAATTAATAAGGAATAATGAGGATTGATGCCTTTGAGTGATGGTGTTGGTGAAAAACATAAAATATAGATGACCTGATCTGCCTTGGAAGAAAGACAGAATACTTCTTAGAAATGTAGATGGAAAGACTTTGTCTTGTGTACTTTGGACATGTTATCAGGAGGGATAAGCCATGGAAAAGAACTTTCTCAGTTAAGTAGAAGGTCAGGAAACAGAGGAAAACCTTCAGTGGGATGGGTTGATACAGTGGCTATGCTGATGGAATTGCAGTGATTGTGAAGATAGCATAGGATTGGAGAATGTTTTGTTCTGTTGTCAAAAAATGTGAGGAAAAACCAATTCAGCAGCATTTAGTAATAAAGGGACAACAATCTTGGTGAAACAGTGGTTAACAGAGCTGCTAACTGAAAAGACAGTGGCTTGAACCTATTAAGCTCTCTGTGGGAGAAATATGTATGACTGTTTCTATAAAGATTTAAAACCAAACCAAAACAAACCCTATGAGACAGTTCTACTCTGTCCTAAAGGTTCACTATGAGCCAGAATTGAATCAATAGCAGATTATTTATTTTGGTTTGGGTTTTTTTTTTAATGGGATAAGATATCCTAAATGATGAATTTCTATTGATAGTCAAAAGTCAAACTTATTTCTTTGCCCCAGTCTGACTTCTCCCTTTCTGACTTTGAGGTCTTTATTAGTCTTAATGGTGGTTCTTACCCATCATTCAGTATGGATTACACATTAAAATTAATAAAACAAAAATCCTTACAACTGGACCAATAGGCAATATCTTGATAGATTGAATAAGATTGGAATTATTGATTTCACTTTGCTTAGAGCCAAATAAATACCTATGATAACAGCAACAAAGAAATAAAAAGTTTTATTGCATTGGCCAAATCTACTGTTAAGGATTTCTTCAAAGTAATAATTAGTACAAGGATGTCAGACTTGTATTGGGCCAGTCTACTCTCAGAGGTCTCTCTGAAATCCTGAAGAGCAGTGGTGTCAGTCTGAAGTCTAATATGTGCTTGATTCAGGCCGAGGTCTTTCTGATCACTTGCTATGCATCTGAGAGCTAGAAAATGCACGAGGATGGCAGAAGTAGAATTGATGCCTTTGAGTTGTGGCGCTGGAGAAGAGTACTGAATATCTCACAAACTGCTAAAAAAAAGAAGAGGTATGTCTTGAAGGTGCAGCCAGAGTACTACTTAAAGCAAGGATGGTGAAACTTTGTCTCTCATACTTTGGACATATTGAGAGGAAAGGCTAGGATATTCCTTGGAAAGGAATATCATGCTTGGAAAGGTGAAGGGTCAGTGAAAGAGAAGATCATCAAGGAGATGAATTGACACAATGATTACAGCAATGGGCTCAAGTGTATCAGAGATGGTGGAGATGGCACCGGATAGGACAGGATTCAGGTTCTTTTGCTCACAGCATTGCTATAAGGTTTATTTTACTCAATGGCACCTAAAAAACAACAACAAGGTCATCAGTTTAATTAATCAACAGAACTAAAATTATAACCTAGGGCTCCTTACCATCTAGAACACCCACAATAATGCTCAAGACAAAGAATACATTTTGTTAATGGGGTCAATGGTAAGTGGAGGAAGGTGTTGATGACAGTGATGGTGTTTGTGGAGGAAGTGGCAAGGATGATGTTACTGTTGTTGGTTATAGTGGCATGATTATGTTGATGGTGTAGTGACAATAAGAATGTTACTAGTTATGGTAATAGTAGTCATAATACTGATGGTCATGATTGTAACCCTGATAGTTTTGGTGGTAGTAGTGGCAGTATGAACTTACAGTAAAAATAGTAATGGGGTTGATGGTTGCAATAGAAGCAATGACGGTTTTATGGCAGTGGTAGGAGTTAAAGTCTAGAGACTAAGGTGCACCTGATCCAGGCCGTAATCTTTGCACTTACTATGCATCTGAGAGCTGGTCAATGACTAAAGATGACAAAAGAAGAATTGATGCCTTTGAGTTGTTATGCTGGAGAAGAGTCTTGAACATACTATGGACCACCAAGAAAACAAATAGGTCTGTGTTGAAGAGAGTGAAATAAGTTTCTTCTTGGAGGCTAGGATTTTGAAGCTCCATCTCATATACTTTGGGCATGTGGCCAGGAAGGACTGATCCTTGGAGAAGGACATTGTGCTTGAAAGGGTGGAAGGACAGTGCAGGAAAGGAAAACCCTGGATGAGATAGGTTGATACAGAAACTGAGGCAGTGAAGGTAGGTGTGTCAGTCAGCGAGACTGGCTCAGCACAGAGCAGGCTTCAGAGCCACTGTACATAGGGTTGCTCTGAATCACAGGTGACTCAACTGCACATAACGACAGTAGTGAAAGTGAAGGGGATGTTGTTGGAAGTAGTAGAAAATGATGGGACAGTCGTGGCAGTAATGTGGTTGTTGTTGGTAGAAGGGACAGTGATGAGGTTGTTGGTCACAGTGGTAATTATAAAGTTGATAGTTGTAGTAACGGTGGTGATGTTGGATAGCGGAAGTTATAAGGTTATAAGTGGTGTGAGTACTAGTGTCAGTGTGGAGAAATGGTGGTAGATGTTGAAGATGAACTTGCTATGATGAATAAAACAAAAAGAAGGCTTTAAGAAATGCAAAGGCAATTATTCAGGGTGTGGTTTTTTTCCTGGGATTAATTTCCCTCCCCCCCTTTTTTTCTTTTCTTTTTCTCTATAGCTGCTTATCACAGCAACTTCCTGTCACCTAGGAATTCTCTCTACGTTGGGTCTGCATATTTTGTCTAGAACAAAAATATATGCTATTCAGAAGGCAAGCCATACATCTTTGCTTGCTTTATAAATCATGAGTGTGAGCCATTGTTATGGAACAAATGCCTGCATCCTATATAATGCAGTCTTTTCAGAACAAAGGTCTTAAATCTCTGGGAGTTCCTTTCAACTTGTATTTTGTTGCATATGACCTTACAAGCTACAATAATAGAATATCCAGAATTAAAAGAACAATAGCTGCTATGATAATGACCCATGGGATGAGCTGACCTCCCTTCACCATTTCTTCCTCAGCACCTTTAGCTCCTGCTCCTGTGGAAGGAATCCTGCCTTATTCTCATGCTTGTCCAAATGGATATCAAGTTGGTATATTTTTGGAGACACCAGTAGGGCTGGTATTTTTGTCAGACCAACAGCTAGTATTGCATTTTAATTTAATCTCTGGTTGCTATCTTATTCAGTATTATAATCTTTTGTTTTTAAGCACTGTTTGGGTGTGTACATTGATGGCATGCTAATCATATTTCCAGAATGCTGTGGAACTGAGTTTGGATGGAAGAATAACAAATCAAAGCAGTGTTGACAATCTGGGAAACCAGGTCAAACCAAGCAATGTGGAGCCACAAACTGTACAAGGAGAACAGGTATGAGACTCAACTGCAATCTGAAAAGATTCCTAAGGTGTGATAAACTGTGTCCTCAGGTATGAGATGGCTGCTATGAAGTGAACTTGAACAGTTACTAGAATGAAGAGGAAACAGCTCTTTTTGGGGAAAGCACTCCCTGGGGGCTTGTGGTAAATTTTCTTTATGATACTCAGCAGAGATTGTATTGAAGAAGGAAGGCAGGAAAGTGAGGCTGAGATAGGGACTTGATGTGTCTGTCATGTGATTCTTGCTGGAGGGAACCTAGATGTTAGATGCTCCAGTGGCCTATCCTATTAGTTAAAATGTGTTCAGCTACAACTTTCAGAAAGCTCACGTGGAGTGGTTAGGTGATAAAAACATGATGATACCATAGAACAAGGCAGCTCACAGAACAAGGCCATTCCATTGAGCTACAGTGGTGTCATGATGATCACCCAAGATCTAAGTTCATTCTAGATTTATGCTTTGCATCCTTAACTTGGTTTTTTTACTAGTTTATTTACAAAGTTCTAATACAAATTTGAACAAATTCTTTCAATTTTCCTAATCCCTCACCCATCAAATTGTACAATCCAATGATTAATCCCTTCTTCCCCCTGTACATCCATATCCCTCTGCTTCTAGCCTCTCCTACCCCTCCTGGATCCTTATACTCATTCTACAATAATGGTCTTATACAATATTTACCCTTGAGACACTGAGTTAGTTCACTCAGCATAATGCTCTCTAGTCCCTCCCAAGTTAGGTAATAATTTAAAGGTTACTGCTTCTGCATGCTGCATAGTATTCCACTGTGTGAATGTCCCATAATTTCTCAATCCATTTGTTTGTGGTTGGACATTTGGGCTGTTTCCATGTTCTTGCTATGGTGAATAATGCTGCTATGAACACTGGTGTACATACAGATCTCAGTTTGTATCTCAGTTCTCATATTCTCAGAGTATATTCCAAGTAGTGGAATAGCTGGGTCATATGGAATTTCTATGTTCTGCTTTTTGAGGAAGTGCCAAACTGCCTTCCAGAATGGTTGCACCATTTTACAATCCCACCAACAATGTATAAGAGTTCCTTTGTCGCCACATCCTCTCCAACATCTATTATTTGCTGCCCTGTTAAACTTTGCTGCTCTTACTAGAGTGAGATGGTACCTCATTGTGGTTTTTATTTGATTCTCTTATTGCCAGTTATTTGCATCCTTAACTTCTTAATGTTTTCATCCTTAAGTTTGTCACTGAATAGAACCAAAATGATTGTCATAGCTCAAAGTATCATACTCATATATAACTATCCTCTACAGAGATAGAAATAAATGGGAAGAAACAAAGTCAAGGGGTTATTCTCAACTGTTAATCTTCTTTATCAGAAAGCAAGATTATCTCTTGGAGTTTCTTAACAAGTTTCCTTTTATATTTTATTTGCCAGAGTATGTCATATTATCCCTCTGGCTCTTCATTGTCAATGACTAAATGGACCTAATCCTTCAGGTTGGGGAAGGGGACACCCCTCAAGCACATTGCCACCACCTCATAATGATGCAAAATCATCATTTTCTAATCCTAAAAGAAATGAGTACCAAGAATGTTTGCTGGCTGAACAATTGAGCACAAGATAGGGCAAGGTTCAAATCTGCTGGTTATTGGATTGCTGTGAGTTGCAGTGGACTTGATAGAACATAATAACAACATAACACATATAACGGTATATATAACAATATAATTACAGCTGTAACATAATTACTCATAACATGGTCATGAGTGTTGATTGTGAATCCTAGCATGATGAAATTATTGATAGCTTCAATCTTTTCTCTATCATGATATTTCTGAGAAAAAGAACAAAGACTTTCCCCCAAAATAAAAGCGCCTCATCCTAAAGCCAGCACCCTGAATTTATACTCCTAGGCTGCTAAAGTGAAGAAAACTTTTTTTTAACTTGTTAAAAACCACCCATTGGTGGTATTTCTTTTATACCAGCTCTAGATACCTAAGACAGATTTAACCATGGATCAGATCTCGTTCTAACACTTTACCTGTTTTAACTCCTTTAATTCTTACCATAAGATCATGAGCTAAGAAAAAGTAGATGCAGAGAGATTAAGAGAAACTGGATTCGAACCCAGTCAGGTCTGGGCTCTTACTTATAGTTTGGTAAACAACCTCTTGTGTTATTACTATCCTCATTTTTGTTATTTAGTAATGCATAGCAAATTGTTACAAATTTAGGGATTTTTAAACAATGTATCTTTAAAATGACAACATAGTAACACTTCATAACTACTAGAATGGGTAATACTGGAAAATGATAAATGTTGGAGAAAATGTGGATAAATTGGAACCCTTGTGCACTGTAAATATAAAATCGTTCAGCCACTGTGGAAAATAGGTTGGAAGTTCCTCAAAAAGTTAAATATAGAACTGCCATATGATCTAGCAATTTTACTGCTAGGTACACCCAAAATATTTGAAAGGACTCAAACAAATACTTGTGGATTAATATTTATTGCAACATTATTCACAATAGTCAAAAGGTGGAAACAACCCAAGTGCCTATCAGTAGATGAATGGATGAACAAAATGTGCTATGTGTTATATTGAATACTATTCAGCTATAAATAGAAAGGAGTTTCTAATACATGGTATGACATGGATGAATTTTAAAAAAATAGGCTAAGTAAAATAAGCCAGATAAAAATGGACACATTTTTAATTATTCCACTTATGTGAAATATCCCAAATAGGAAAATTCATAGACACAGAAAGTAGATCAGAGGGTATTTGAGGGCTAAAAAAGAAAGAACAGACATTATTTCTTGATGAGCACAGAGTTTCTGTTGGGATGGTGAACAATTGGAGAGAAATGCATAACACTGTGAGTGCAATTATTGCAACTCAATTGTGCACTTAAAGAAATGATTAAAAAGAACAAGCTTTATTTTATATATTTTTATCACAATAATAATAAAAAAGAATAATTACCTAAAGTGAGTAACAGCTGAGAAAAGCTTTACATGAACACCACACATTATCTCACATTTTCTGTGGGCCAGGAGCCAAGGTGAAGTTTAACTGGCCCCTCTGCCTCAAGAACTGTCACAAATCTGTAATCAAGGTGTTGATCAGAGCGAGGAACTCCTCTTAGGCTTGAATGGGGAAGGAGTCACTTTGAAGCTCATGTAGTGTTAGTAGACTTGGGTTCCTTGTAGGTTCTTTGACTGAAGACCTCGGTTCCTTATGGCTGTCAGACAGAGGCCGCCTACGGTTCCTTATCATGTGGCTCTCTCCATAGGGTAACTCACAGCATAGCAGCTGCCTTCATTAAAGCCAGTAAGAATCTGTCACCAAGGTAAATGTTAATATCTACACCTAATTACTAAGCATCAGAGAGCTGGACAATGACTAGGGATGATAGAAAGATAATTGATGCCTTTGAGCTGTGGTGATAGAAAAGAGTGTTGACTATACCAAGGACTGCTAGGAGAACAAACAGGCTCGTCCTGGAGAGGGTGGAGATGAATGCTCCTTGGAGGCAAGGATTCTGAAGCTTCGTCTGACATACTTTGTGCATGTTGCAAGGAGGGACCAGTTCTTGGTGAGGGATATCATGATTGGGAAGGTGGAGAGACAGTGCAAGAGAGGAAGACCCTCAATGAGATGGATCGTTCAGTGACTGGGTTAATAAGAGTAGGTGTGTCAAAGACAGTGAGGTTGGCACAGAGTAGAGCAAGGTTTAGGGCTCTTGTACTCAGGGTCGCTATGAGTTGCAAGTGACTCGACAGCACATAACAACAACAACAATTGCTAAGTGACTTCCCATCACCTTTGTCATAATCTCTTAACTGGATGTGAGCCACTAGACCCACCTTAATTCAAGAGGAACACTGTGGTTAGAGACCTTAGAGGGCCACTATTAATCTGTCTTGAAGAAAGTGCAACCAGTGTGTTGCTTAGAGACAAGAATGGTGAAACTTGATCTCATTTATTATTGGATATATTTTCTGGAGGAAGCAGTCCTGGGAGAGAGACATCATGCTGGGAAACAGTTGTTGTTATGTGCTGTTGAGTCAGAACCAACTCAAGTAGGTTTTCAGAGATTACAAATTGCATGGGAAAAGACTGCTCATTTTTCTCCGTCAGAGCACCTGGTAGACTTCAACTGCATGCCTTTGTGTTGGCAGTATAACTCCATAATACCATGCCATCAGAGCTTCCTGGGAAAGGAGCAAAAGAGAGAAAGACCCTCAATCAGATGACACAGTGACCGCCACAATAGGCTTGAGTATAATGGAGATCTTGAGGATGGTGAAGGAGAGGGTGAGGTTCAGATCTGTTCATGGGGTCGCTATGAGTTGTAGTTGACTGAACAGCCCCTTAACAACATTAAAATCAGCTTGCTGCTACTTCTTTTCAGTTCTCATATTTATAACAATTCTGGTAATGACTAGATTAGAGCGCTTTATTTATGCTAAGGCCAAAATAGCACCTTGAGTTACAGACAGCCAGATGGAGGAAGGCTTAAAGCTATCAATGTTTTAATCTTGCTTCATCAACAGTCAACATCCTTGGTACCAGCAGTCAGGAAATTAGGAGACATAATATATTGGGCAAGTCTACTGTCAGGGATAGCTCCAAATGCTGAAGAGCAATGGTGTGAGTTTGAAGACTAAGGTGCACCTGATTAAGGCCATGGCCTTCTCAATCACGTGCTATGCACCTAAGAACTGGGCAATGAATAAGGATGACAGAAGAATGAATGTCTTTGAGTTGTGGTGCTGGAGAAGAGTACTGGATAACCTTTGAGCTGCCAAAAGAACAAACAGATATATCTTGGGGAAAGTGCAGACAGAGTACTCCTCGGAGGCAAAGATGGAGAAGATTCATCTTTTGTATTTTGGACGTGTAGCTAGGCGAGGTTATTCCGTGGGAAGGGCTATCATACTTGGAAAGATGGAGAGATGATGAAGTGACGAAGCAGAGGAAGATCCCCAATGAGATGGATTGGCATGATGACTTCAGCAATGGGGTCTAGTATGTCAGAGATGATTGGGATGACACAAGATGGGGGGCAGGGTTCAGGTTGGTTGTTCATAGGGTCACTATGAGTCATACTTGTCTCAACAACACCTAACAAAAAGAAGACAATCATAAGTCAGAGCAGAACTAACCTGACCCACCCTCTATAATACAACAGGTCCAGAGAGAGAAAAGTATGGGTTTATTCACCTGTCCTTATACTTATCCTACCTATTTCCCACCTAGGGACAGGAAGCCCAGTCAGGATCTGCGAGATGGCAAGAGTACCTCCCTCACCTGGAGGCAGCCAGTCTCAATCCTATACTAGAGGGGACCTTGGGCACTTGTCTCATTTCTCTCCTCAACAGTAAACAGGGCCCAAGGCCTGGCCAGCTTTCCTGGGTAGGAGTGAGTCAGGGACGGAGAGGGAGAGAAGAGATGTTTGTTCTGATTCTCTTTCTTAGGGCAGAGAGGAAAAGAGAGAAGAGAAGGCCAGGTCCTCTCACATCCTTCAAGAAGTGTTGTACCTTTCATCAGTCACCAGATAAGATATTTGGACATTTCACTGTCAGGACCTAACAATCTAATTCATGCATTATTGTGACTGTTTGATATTCTGTTGTGTAGATGATCTGATGGATTTTTATCTCTTGGTTTTCTATGGCCTATCCACCTCCATTTGAAGGGTGTCATTTCTGAAGAGTCCTCAGAGCTGTCCCACGTGTGCTTTGTCATAAAAATGTGATCTCAAAATACAGTCCTCCTCCTGCAAATGCATTTGATGTTTGTGTAACCCTCAAGAAACCACTCTGCCAGAGGACCTCTGAGGCCTTTCTTCCATTAATAAGGATGTTTCCCAGGGGTCTCTGATGAGGTCCTAGGGCCTCATGTGAAGCAAGCCTCCCCCACTGCATTCCAATGGGCAGGTGTGTGAATCCCTGCTTGACATCCCTGTATTAGCTTATCTTTTGGCAAATGGAAGGAGAGGTTACTTCCTTTCAGGCAGCTTCAGCCTTTGCTGCCTTCCTTCGACTCTATTTCATGTTCTGCTTGCTCATTCACTATGCACACTGCAATTAGTAAAGTCGGCTTCATGGACCCCACCCAATAACAGGCTTTAGAGATATTTTTTATTCCCCTTTATTTTATTAAAGGTTTGATAAGTGATTTTTTTCTTGACTTAAACTTCTTTTACCTCCAAAATCTGAAATCAACTAGTTATTTCACAGCTCAGTTCTCTTCTACTGCTCTCCTGCTTGTTCTAACTTATGATAGTTTTAGTTTAATTATTAGTAATAACTATTGTTGTTGATTGTCATCAAGTTGGATATGTTTCATAACTGAACCTCCAATGGGCCTTCAGAGGCTATAAATCACATGGGAGGAGATTTTCCATCTTTCTCCCACAAATCAGCTGGTGGATTCAAACCACCTGCCTTTATACTAGCAGCACAATTTTCCCCCCTTGTAGGCCACCAGAGCTCCCTGTTAGTATCAATTGTTTGTTATTTATTGTGGTTTGGAGTCTCTGGGCAGTGAAAAAGAATTCAGTGTTTGGCAGCTAACTGAAAAATTGGCTGCTCAAATTCACTCAAAGACACCTCAGAATAAAGACCTGTTGATTTCACTTCTGAAAGGTTGCAATCATTTAACACCCTGAATGCAAATTAATTCTGACACATATGGGGTCACCGTGAATCAGAATCAACTTACTGACAGTAAGACCCTGTGGCGAATGCCTTATAGAAAGGAGCTCACTGAATCTTTTCCACAGCCTTCTGAGATATTTTTTTATTTTCTTTTTCTGTCAACTCTGTTTCAACAAAGAGTAAGTCAAAGCTGAAAAAGTGACTCATCCATAATCACTGAGATAGAAAGTGGCTGCCCTGGGTGACCTCTGTTTAAAAACTCAAATTCTCCAGCCCTCTGGCAGGCTGAAGTATTGCCCTACCTTCTCTGTAAGTTCACAGTGGGTTGAGGTAAGAACAAGGTTATTGAGCTTCTCGGGAGGACAAGGGGAAACTGAAGAACCTCCAGGGAAGGATCTGTGAAGTGATTAAGAGGATGAGAGTGGGATAGGTGAGAAAGCTCAAAGGAATAAGAGTAATTTAATCCAGATATAAATTCTCAGGGCTAAATGAATGACATTCAATTGATGTCTTCATGTGAATCAATTAGAATATTTTAAAAACATGAGCCAGTCTTCTAGATTTATTATACAAAGTCAGGGTAATAATAAAACCATCATTTTAATGAAGTAATTCAGCAAATATATTTTATGCAGATGCTATAGCTAAATAAGGAGTCATGATGGTACACTTGTTAAGTGTTCCACTGCTAACTGAAAAGTCATTGGTTTGAATCCATCATTTGCTCTGTGAACAAAAATGAGAGAGTTTGTTCTCAGAAAGATTTACAGCCCTGGAAACCTATGGGGCAGCCTTACTCTGCTATAGGTTTTTACTGTTGTTGTGTACCGTTGAGTCAGAATCAACCCATAGCTGACCCTCCAGCAGGTTTTCAGAGGCAGTTATTCACTTGGGAAAGATTGCCTATGCTTCTTCCGTGGAGCAGATGGTGGATTCAAACCTCTTGCATTTGGGACTGCAACACAGCTTCTTACCAGTAAGCTACCAGAGTTCCTTGCTAGAGTAGCCCTTCTATAGACCAGAATCAATCTGACAGCATTCAGCAACAACATGACCAGAAAACTGTGTGAATAAGACAAGAATGAGTGGCAGCTTTGCTGATGTCACATGGATCTTGACTTAAAGCAGAGAATATCAGAAAGATGTTTGTTTGTGTTTTATTGGTTAAGCAAAGACATTCAACTGTGAGGATCATAATAAATTATAGATAACATTGGGAATAATGGGAATCCCAGAACATTAAATAGTGCTCATATGTGGGACTCACTCATAGATCAACAAGCAGTCATTTGAACAGAACAAGGGAATACTGCATAGTTTAAAATCAGCAAAGGTTCACATCAGGGTTGTTGTGTTCTTTCATCAAGGATCTGGACTGTAGGAAGAGCTCAGCCTTGGGATTTGAGGACACTTTTCATTACATAAGCAGCAAAATATGTTAACTGGGCTTTAAGGTATTTTTACTGTTTGGGGTTGGGGTTTTTTTCTTATTCACTGACCTTCCCTGTCTCCATAACCACATCTTTATTAGAAGACAACATCAGAAAGAGAATTAAGGTATTGCACACACATCTATAAGATAGAGTGCCTGTTCTGTCTTGCTTAGGGCAGAATGGTCTTTTGCCTTGAATACATTCTTTAGATTACATTCTTTTAACTTAGACAGCTCCTGTCTTGGTCAACTTAAATCTAGTCACCTCATCAATGAGCTTAAGCACAACAGAATTAGTAGATATTACATGCTGTTGTGCATTATAAATGAAAATCAGAGCCAACTCAATCCGGAGGACAGCTGACTAACTGGGAGAGATCCATATTGGTTCCCATTCCCAGAAAAGGTGATCTAACAGGCTGTGGAAATTATGAAACAGTATCATCAAAATCACACACAGTGAAATAGTGCTGAAGATCATGCAAAAACAACTGGAAAAGTACAAAGTCTAGCTTGGCTTGGTCTTATTTCAGTCTCTGGATCCACGGGTGCAGCTGTCACCATCGGGGCCACCCTGTCTTGGTCGTGCTTCATCTCAAGCAAGAATCACTGGCCCAGGTGATGTACCACTTTCTCTCTCTCTTTCTTCATTCTTGATGGTAGTGAGATTCCCATTTTTTTGCCTCTTAATTTGCACAGTTGAAGACTAGTGGGATAGCAAAGCTGACAAATCCTCAGGTTAGCAGTCTACACAGCTTATATGCATATTCTCATCTGAAAGGTATTATTTATGTCATTTACATTATTCGCAAGCTATCCAATATCTTTTGCGGGCTTTACTTGCCTAACATTTGTATAGTCAAAACAGCCATGTGGTGAGAGTTATACCCACATGACTACAATATCCATATTGTGTAATCCCACTATGGCACACAGACCTCAAACAAGTACGTGATACATGAATGGACTCTTTCCAGACAATAGCAAAAGCTATGCAAGGCCAATTGGCAACACCATGATAGATGGAAAAGAGATTGTTAACAATTTCAACTTACTTGCCTCCACAATCAACACTGTTGGCACTAACTGTCAAGAAATCAAAAGATGACTTGCCTTGGGAAAATCTGCTGTCAGGGACTGCTCCAAAGTACTAAACAGCAACAATGTCAGTCTAGAGACTAAGGTGTACCTTATTCATGCTGTGATCTTAGCAATTACTTTTTGTGCATTAGAGAGCCGGACTATGACTAAGGATGATAGAAGAAAAATCTATGCCTTTGAGTTATGGTGCTGGAGAAGAGTATTGAACATACATGGACTGCCGAGAGAACAAACAAGTCTGTCCTGGAGAGAGCAAAGCTAAGCTGATCTTTGGAGGCAAGGATTTTGAAGCTCTTTCTCACATATTTTGAGCATGTGGCCAGGAGGGACAAATCCTTGGAGAAGAACATCTTGCTTGGAAGGGTGGAGGGACAGCACAAGAAAGGAAGACTCTGGGTGAGATAAATTGACTCAGTAACTGGAGTAATGGAGTAAGTGTGTTGCAGATTATGAGACTGGCTCAAGATAGGGCAGGGGTTCAGAGCTATCGTACATAGGGTCGCTATGAGTCATTTTAAGCACCAAGTAACAGCAAAACAACATGCAGACACTAAGAGAGGTAAATGAGGAACTGAGTGACTGGAGAGGGGCTTCTTTGTGGAAGAGACATTTGGGCTGAGACTTTAAAAGCACCCGCGTACAGAAGAGTGGAGACCTTCAGGTGAGAAACAATTTGGCAAAGATAAGAAATAGAAATGAAGAGGGTTAGTCTAATAGAAGAGAACAGAGATCCAGAGGATCTGAAGGTGTGCTCCCTGGAGGTCAGTGGGGAGGTGAGTGGATTTTAGAGGGACCAGAGTGAGAGCTTAGGGGAGCATAGCTGTGACTGTACAAGCTGAAAAATGCAAAAATAGAGGTAGACACTGGGTTATCTTGTATTCTATGTACTGACAAGAAAGTATGATGGATTAAAAGCAGACATAGGGTAAGTAGGGATGAGAAAGATATTTTAAAAAAGAATAATCAACTATATTGTGTTATCTTTTTGGTAGAAAGATGGCATTTTGAAAGGGAATTTTTAAATTAATTTTAATGAACATTTACAGATATTTTGGATTTTCATTCATTCATTGGTGCACTTTTTTCTTTACCCCCCTCCCCCCAGTTTGCTTCTCTCTTTGAAAAGCAAAAGAGAAACTTCTTTGCTGGTATACAATCCCCCTGCCCCCACCCCCAATGCACTCTGCTATGCAACCTTAATTCTGGATTCCTGTGATAATAATAATATGCTATCATATGTCATTTTTAAACTGTTCTCTCCTTCATCTGTTTCAATTCAGTATACATAATCTGTCCAGTTTTTCTCAGTCTTACCCAAACCTTGATGTCAGTCACTTTCTACAACAGTGGCACCATGCAGTATTTGTCCTTTTATGACTGAGATAGTTTACTCAGCATAATGTCCTCCAGGGTCACCCATTTTGTATAATATTGCATGAGTTCCTTGTTTTTCAATACAGCGTAGTATTCTATTGTGTGAATATACCACAGCTGCTCTATCCATTCGTTTGTTGATGGGCACTTAGGTTGTTTCCAACTCCTTGCTATAGTGAACAAAGCCACGATAAACATGGGTGTGCATATATCTGCTTGGGTGGCAGTTATGGCCTCTTTAGGGTATATTCAAAAGTGAATTTTTTAAGTGCCTTCTTAATGAGATAATCTTTGGCCATCAAATATATGTAACATTTATTGTTGTTGTCTGCCTTCTAGTCAGGACCAACTCATGGCTGACCCTCCAGTGGGATTTTAGAGGCTTTAAATGGCACAGGAGGAGACTGCCCGTGTTTTCTCTGCAGAGTAGTTGGTGAATTTGAACCAATTGCCTTTAGGTTGGCAACACAGTTCCTTACCACTAAGCCACCAGATCTCCTTGTAACATGGAATTCTCTCTATTTCCCTGAAGGAGCAGACCTACATTTTCCCTCTACTCCTTTAAAGTAAAAAAATCCTCCTCTCTCTTGCACCTCCACCAAGAAAGTTATTGAGTCTTGTTTAACAACAAAAAACCCCACCATGTCTCATATCATTCTATGAAACTGAGGCTTAGAGGAAAATTTGCAAAAGATCATTCGCACTTGGTTCTAGTAAAGGACTGTTCACTATCCAAACTATCTCACAGTACAAAGGGGCATAGATTTGATCAGAGATTTTATCATAACTTGAATAAAAATGAGGTTTCTTGGGGTATTTTTAGAATTCGAGTCTCACTATTAGTGGCTTCAGATCCATTCATATTGGTGTTGTCAAGCTGACCAGCCTAACTGAAGCTTGAGCAGGTCTGTTTCTAAAGAAATCCCCAATATTGAAGTGTCTATTACAAAAGACAAGTAATATCCAGGTGTGATTGGGACTGAAATCAGGCAGCAGTGAGGTATGTGTGCTGGTCTATTTTGGGGTGTAAATCACTAAGGTTTTGGGCCCGTGGGAGGTGGTAAACTTCACCAGGAAGTATTCCCTAGATTTTCTTTTCTCTTCTTTTTTTTTTTTTCAGTAAGCCTTGAATTATAGTCTGTCAGACAGCATCTTGAACAGAAATCTCCCCATCACAGAAACACCGATATGCATCTCTGAAAAGCCAGAGTTAGAGTATTAGAGTGACCTAAAGGTAGAATAAATATGCTTCTTTTCAGTTTGGGCTTTCTGCACTTCAGGTGTCCTTTTACGGGTCAGTCTCTGAAGGTCAGTTAAAGGAAACAGAAAGAGGAGGGGATGGAATGCCTAAAAAAAGCTTATATTCAGAAGACAAAATTATAATGTTTCTAAAAATGTTAGTAGGTAAAATGGAAACAAAAACTGAGACTTCTCTCCAAAATTTTCAAATGAAATAAAAAACTTGATGCTGACCTTTTTTGTCTCCTAGTGAGCAAGTGGACAGAGTGATAGCAATATAATGCCAGGGGGCTTTCAGAAGCTTATTGGAATGTGGTGAGGAGTTAGGCATAATGACAGCCATGTTTCTTGTGGAATAATTAACTGCCTCAAGTTTTGAGGCTGACTGGGAAGGTGGCCTTTTAAGCCAAATTATATAGCCTTTTTCAAATCTGTCCTTAGATAATATCCTTTTACTGAAATCCAAACTGATAGAATTTCTACAAATGAGAAGTATCTTCTCTAACATACTCCACTAGAATGATTGGATGTACTCTTGTATTGAGATAAGTGTTTTGTCTCAGAATGACCTTTTTAAAAGGAACATATGTTATTCCATAAATGTAGTCATGGGCAACCATGACTCATGTTTCTGAGTTAGTTGAATGATGGAATGCCTAGCAAAGATCTGGGGGAAATGAGCCATGCTGCTGATAAGTTTTGATGGATAAAGAAAGGAAGGGGAAATCCTAGACTCGGGGCTGCTGCTTAGGGTGGGTAGTCTTCATGGAAGAGCACTGGAGTAGCTATTTGGAGTGTTGGAAACCAACTTGTTTTCCTGTGCTAGCCCTTCTGGGACTTGCCATCACTTAGTTTCATTTGAAAGGAAAGGAAAGCTTGGAATTAAAAGATTTACAGGCATATCACAAGCTTTTGTGGGTTCTGTTCTAGACCACCACAATAGACAACCCAAGAGAGTGAGTCACACAGTCTTTTGTTTGCAAGTGCCTACTGCAGCTAAGTTTATATTATACTTTAATATTAAGTATGCAATAACATTATGAAAAGTTTGAAATATTGTGAGAATCATTAAAATGTGACTCAAAAAGATGTTGTTGGAAAAAAGGTACCAATAGACTTGTTTGATGTAAAGTTGCCAAACCCTTTTTTGTGTAAAAAAAAAAAAGTAACTAATGCGATCTCTGCAAAATGCAATATTTAATGATTCAGGTACAGTATTTAAGTCCTGAAGAGTGAAGGTTTGGATCTCACTGTTCAGATGGTGAAGTTGAGGTCTCCCAATAGTACATCAGGCATGAGATAGCAAAGCTCGGGACTTTGAACACCTAAAAAAAATGGAGCCACTTCATCTCATTATGATGATTATCTTTATTCAAGACTCGGAGGCAAGGTAGTCTCTTCGTTTTTCCATTGTTAGCTGAGTCAGCCATGTTTTAGCAAGAACTGTGATGAGTGAATCAGTAAAGTACTTTCTGGGAATTAAATGTTTACTGTAATGCAGTGGAATTAGCTCTAAAAGGAGATATTTTCTCTCACCCCCACTGTCTTTAGTGCCTCAGCCACCAAAAATCATGAAAATATGTTCTTGGGATCTTCAGTTGGTTATTATTGGCCACTCCTGGAAAACTTTGGGTTTTGTTGGTGTTGTAGAAGAAAATGATGGAAACAGAGTAAGAATCTAACACTTGTTGAAGGTTTAACTGATGTGTAAGTTGAGGCTCAGAGAGCCAAACTGCTTACCCAATATAGAAAAAGATCGAATTATCAGACTATAAAATCCATCACTTTCTATTGTACATGCTTGGTGAGAAGGCACTTGGCCAAGTTGGTGACCATGGTAGTGGCACAGCAAGGGCATGATTTTGCCATCTGAGGAGAAAGGAATTCCTTTTTGAGACATTTAGTAAAAATCCATAATAGAGTACATCTGAAGTAACTCATTTGGGAAAGCTGCTTCCTTTCTCACCAGTCCCATCTGTCCAAGTAGGAAATGGGATCACATCACCTCCCTGGGCCTTGATGGCCCTGACTTAATATTAGCGCTATTTTACTGTTTTGTTGTTATGTACTATCAAGGGTAGATCTAATGGGCAGCTCTGATTGCTTGCTAAATAAAACTAGTTAGGTTTGCTTTTGTATCAGAGATTGGCCAGGTGTCCACCAATCCATTTCCTCTTTCTCACCCTTCTTCTTTGTCAGGCCCTTTGCATCTATGTAGGGCCTTCTAAGTTCTCACCAGTGAATGTAGGGGAAGACTAATATATATTTTTAAAGCCAAGATCACTGATGTCAGCCATGCCTTTTCCAGCTTATTTTTTTTTCTCCTTACAAAACAATCTTAGAAACCAGGTAGTAAGAACATCATTATTCCTAAGATGGGAAAAAAGCCTAGATTCCTGAGTTGGTGGAGATCTACAAGGAAAAGCCTTCCCACCAGAAACACTACATTTGGAATACTACGCTGCATTGAAAAACAAGGAACTCATGAAATATTATTCAAAATAGGTGACCCTGGAGGACATTATGCTGAGTGAAATGTCTCAGTCACAAAAGGACAAATACTGCATGGTGCCACTGTTGTAAAATGGGACTGACATTGGGGTTGGGGGGAGACTGAGGAAGATGGGATAAATTATGTATATTGCATTGAAACAGATGTTTAAAAGAGATACGTGATTAGGCATTATTGTTATAACAGGAGTCCAGAATGAAGGCTGTGTAGTGGAGTGGAGTTGGGGGAAGGGATTGTATAACAATGAAAGAATTTTACTTTTCAAAGAGAAGAGTGAACTGGGGGGTTGGGATGGGTAGGGAGAAAAGTGCAACAATGAATAAATGGAAATTCAAAGTCTCTGTAAATTTTCATTAAAATGAATAATAATAAAAATGTGAAAAAACACTGCATTAAATATTGTCTAATGAAAAAAGTGTTGTGAGGTGAGTTGAATACAACTCATAGCAACCTTTTGAACAACAGACCTGAATTTTGTGCTATCCTGTGCTGTCCTCATGATCTCTGATACATTTGAGCCCACAGCTACATTCACTGTGTCAACACATCTTTGTTGGAGGGGCATCTTCCTCTCTTGCTGACCTTCCTTCTTTACAAGCATTATTCCCTTTCTGAGGAATGATGTCTCCTAGCAAAACACCCCAAATATGTGAGCCAAAACCTCATTATCCTTGCCTTCAAGGAGCACTCTGTCTGAATTTTTCTTAAGACACGTCTGTTTGAATTTTTTGGCAATCCATGGGATATTCTCCAACTCTACAGTTCAAAGGCACCAAATCTTCTATCATCCTTATTCATTGTCCAGCCCTCTGATGCATAGCAAGTGATTTAAAAGACTATGGCCTGAATCAGGGAACCTTAGTCTTCAAACTGATATCATTGCTCTACAGTAGTTTGGAGAGGTTCCTGACATCAGCCTTGCCCAAAGCACGTATCTCCTGATCTCCTAACTACTGGTACGAAGGGTGTTGATTGCGGATCCAAGTAAGATGAAATTATTCACAGTTACAATCTTTATTTTCATCTGTCATGATATTGCTTATTGTCCTGGTGGTAAGAACTTTTGTTCTCTTCAAGTTAATACATAATCCATATTGAAGGCTTAAATCTTTGATCTTCTGCAGCAAGCATAGCAGCTAATGTTAACTACCCTGATTAACGCATCCCTCCAGTATTTATTCCTTTTTCTGAAGAAAACAACTTCATGTTGGTCCACATGCTCCAAGCCTAATTAGTCAGAGCATTACATTTCCTAGCCACAAATTAGTTTAAAAAATTGCATTTGAGCAAATCTAAACCTGTAGTGAAGGGCCTGCTCTCTTTTCTATGGAATTTGAAGTAGTGACTTGATTGCAAACTACTGAGAGGCAATACATGATGAAAGTATGCTTATAAGGCACCACAGAGGAGAGCAGAGTGAAGAAACAAAGAGTGAGATTATGATGAGAGTAGGACACTGTTTCAACTTCCTGGATGCAATCACAATTGAAGTTAGATTTATACCACAATATTTCAGTTGCCTAAGCCAATATAAGAGAACTCTGGTGGCTTAGGGGGTAAGGAGTTGTACTTCCAACCTAAAGAAAGCTGGTTCAAACCCATCACTTGCCCTTCTGAAAAAAAGGTGAGTAATCTCCAGTATGAGCTTCTGAAACCATGCTGGAGGGTCAGCTATGAGTCTGAAGCCCATACATTTTGTTCCTGTTTCTCAGTTGCTTTAGATTAGGCAATTTGGAGTTGGTAGAGTTTATTTGTTTGTTTTGGTTCCTTGCCATAAAAGAGCATTAATTTATTGTAGAAGATGTCCTTTCAGGGACAGTGGCAGCTCAGTGGTAGAATTCTTGCTTTCCATATTGGAGTACTGAATTTGATTCCTGGCCTGTGCATTTCAGGGCAGCCAGTATCTATCTGGCTGTCAGTAGGGGATGATGTGTTGATAAAATGTTAAAAATGATAAAATGAGTTCCTAGACTAATACAGACTGGGAAGAGAGTTCTGGCAATCTGCTTCTGAAAACCATTTGAAGCACAACAGTCTGCTTTGCAATGAATTCAGTGGTATTGGGCCAAGCAGAGTACTCTGTTGTTTGCTGCATGGTGTTGACATGCGTTGGGGCTAACCCAACTGCAGCCAGCCATGTATCAACTTAGATGAGGATGGAGCGAAATAAATGAAAACAGCAACAGATTCAGCGGCATACTCACTATCATAGGTTTCTTTTGCAGTTGATTTTCTACCTTTGAAAAGTTATCTATCTTTATCCATCCTACTTCAGAACAAACAAATGTATAAATGCCCAGAGTCATGGAGAGAATGAACCATAATTCAGCTAGAATACAATAGCAGTTGGTAAAAGGTTTTAAAATTACAACATCTTCTGAGCTATACAGCTACATGTTGTTTTCAACATCACCTTTGAAAATGTGATATATTAGAATAAATGATTATAACTCTAGCTTACATAATGAGCATGTATCACAATAAGGGATGCACAAATTAATCCAATACCTGTAAATTATTTGATGGATTTCTTTAACAATCAGCAGTGGTCTAGCTTGAATTCTTCCTGAATGCTGAGGTGCAATTATCATTGCAGGAGTGATTGTACCACTATAGTTGGGCTTAGTTTGGAAGCTTTAGTAATTGTGAGAGGAGAAGAAAAGGTCTTCATGAGGCTGAACATAATATGCACATTTCAATATGTATTTTCACTATTGTGTTCTCCTTGGTCCATTTTCCAATTCATTTAAATTAGTATCTTTCCTTACTCGAACACACCATGTACAAATGAATATTTGGCTGAATGAATAGTAGCAAAGTTACATGATTTACGGACTGAAAATTCAACTCACATTGGTTGGAAAAGACCCTAATAAAGAACTGAGAAGTCTTAAGACAAGAGTAAGGTCTGTGTTGATGTAGATAGGGAGATGAGACCCTCTGAGACCCCTTTCTCCCATTGTCTCAGACTTTCTTTATGTGGTAGCATCTTCATCTGTAGGTGTCATACAACAGCCCTAGAATATCTGCTTCTCACAGCAGTATAATGAATCTGGAGTTCCAGACTTTAACATCCTCTCATTATTTACCGCAAGTAGAAAGACTTTCATTCTCACAAAAATCAACTTTTATTGTGTTTTCGGTGAAAGTTTACACAGCAAATTAGGCCTCCCCTTAGTAATTATTATGCAGATTGGTCCATGCCATTGGTTAGAATTTTCACAATGTATTGGCATTCTTCTTTTCTTCCCTTTGTGTGTATTCTGTTTCCATTGATCTAACATCTCTTCCCATCCTTCCTCTCCCATCTCACCTTTGTTGGTGCAATATTGATTATTTAGTCTCAGAATTCTTTTTTATGTGTGTTACTGTTTATTTTATAATAGGCTATTTGACTGAAAGGTAATCTGTAGAACAGTTTCCACTCCACATTCAAAAATTATTTTAGGGCTCTAGTCTCACAGAGAAAACTCTGGTGACAGACTGCAGATAGTTGCACCACTAACTCAAAGATAGATCCTCTCTGACGACTGGAATTCACCATTATTTCTGTGGGAGAAAGATGGGTGATCTCTTTCCATGTGATTTACAGTCTCAGAAACCCAATGAAAGGTCAGCCCTGAATTGGTTCTGACTTAATGGAAATGAGAGTAACTAAGAATGATAGTCTTCCAGGTTTCTTTAGTCTCTATTGGTCCAGTAAGTCTGGCCCTTTTTGAGAATGAGAGTTTTGTTTTATATTTTTCTTCCATTTTACCCAGAACTATATATTTTGTCCCTCATTAGAATGGTTGTTAGTGGTAACTAGGTACCATTTAATCTGTCTGGTTTCAGGTAAGGCAAAGCTATGCTCTGTTTGTTTCTTTGAGTGATTCATTTCTTTCTCTTCTCCAGATAAGCAGAGACCAATAGGTGTATCTTAGATGGCAACTCAAAACCGTGTTAGAACCTAGATACCACACCTCACACTTAGGATGTAGAATATTATCATTGTGAACTATGTTATACCAGTTAATGATATTCCCCAGGCTGGTGGCCCCAAGCCCTTTAACTCAGGAAAACAATCTCATGAGCTGTTTAGATATGTATAAGACGCCTCCACAATTGTACCCCTTCTATGGTTTGCTGTGTCTACAGATATATATGTAGCACCCACAAATTTGTGTGCATATGCCTAGACATACACCTATGATAGCAGGTGTGTTTACTCACATTTGCCTCCTCACACAAATGCTTACATCCATATATAACTATGTAACCACATTGGGTTTTGTTGTTATTATTCTCACTATTGATGCAGAATTATGTATATTATAGCATTTACTGAAATTTTCCATTTTTCTTATAATGTATTTCTTAGGATCATTACTTACTTCGATGAAATTATGTTGACTTCACTCATATTTGGGATTGCCTTTCCTATCACCAAAACTAACAATTTTGATCTTTTCTTTCTTTCCTGCTTTAGTAATAATCTTAAGTTATTAATGCTCAATGGATCAAATCTTTTCTTGAGATGGTTTTAAACTTCAGTTAGTATATAGTCGAGGTTGTATTCTGGTTCTCATGGACTTGTTGCAGATAGTCCTGGAGCATTATTTTGATGCAGTGCTAGAAGATTAATTCCTCAGGTTGGAAGACACTTAGAGAATGAGGAGAAATAGCTTAAACCATCCATTAATGATTGGAACGTGGGACGTATGAAGTTGGAAGTTGTCGAAATTGAAATGGAATACATAAAGATTGACATCATTAGTTAGCTGATATGGACTGGCAGATAATCATATGATCTATTATGTTGGGAATGGTAAATTCAAGAAGAATGGTGTCACATGTGAATAAAAAACAACAGCAAACCAACACATACAAAATTTCAGCTTCTATTCTTAAGTAAAATGCTAGATAGTATGCATTCTACCCATATATATATAAAAGAAACACCTGTTATTACAGTCATTATTCACATACATACAACAGTCACTAAAACCAATGATGAAGAAACGGAGGATTTCTACCAACTTTTCGAGTCTGAAATTGATCAAACACGCAATCAAGTTGCTTTACTAATAATTGATGACTCGAGTGCAAAAGTTGGAAACAAAGAAGAAGTTGGCCATAGTAACAGAAATGAGACTGGACATAGAATGATAGAATTTTGAACACTCAATGATATATCCATTACATATACCTTTAGTAAAACATAAACAGTGAGTATATGCCTGGACCTTATCTGATGGACTACTCAGGAATCAGACTGACATATGTGGAAAGAGTCCATGGAAAAGCTCATTGTAAACAGGCAAAGCAAGGCCAGGGGATGACAGTAGAACAGACTTCACTTACTCAAAGTTAAGCTGAAAAAAAAAATTCAATGGAGGGTCGATAGAAGTCAGAATCTGCTCAATGGCATTTGTTGGTTGATTACACAGTAAAGAGGAAAGGAAGTGGAGCATGTCCTGTGGGAGGTTTTCATAGGCCAGCTTAGCACTCATCAGTTCTGCTTACCTTCTAGTGGCCAAGACTGTCATAAGTCCACATCTTAAATGCAAGCAGGACTAGAAAATGTAGTCTCAGTTTTCAGGGTGTGGGAGGAAGGAAAAATTACATGTAAAACCTCTTCTGTCCACTCACTCTGACGCAGTGATCTGCCATTGGTCTTCCGAGGCTGTAAATCTTAATGGGAGGGGAAAGTGCGTCTTTTCCCCCATGGAATGGCTGGCAGATTCCAGTTGCTTTGGGTTAGCATGCTGCAGACTATGCCACCGGAGCATGAAGAAAATGAAAGAACTTCTGTTAATCTGGTATATCTGCTGGTAAACCAAATTGTATCTGAATAAAACTATACCATTAAGACAATTGGTGAGGAGAACTTCAGATTATGATATGAAATTGTGCTATTTGATAACTTCTTAAAGATGAGCCATGTGAAATTGACTTGAACAAATGACAGTTTTGCATGGTTCCCCCTAATAACAATTTGACACGAAAGCTGGGAAACTGTGGTGGTGAAAGTATACTAGGAGAATCTCTGAGCTAAATATCTGAGAGAAACAGAGTTTTGGGATAACTTTTTCAAGTTATAGTTTGTGTATGATATAATTCCACATGTTATACGTATGATTTGATGGATTTGATCACTCAGTTACTTTTTTGATGGGGAAAAATGGACAGAGAAGTAGGTTTATCCCACTGCTATAGAGAGTGGAGAGGTGAGACTATCTGAAAAGTACTGTAAAACAATGGCTTGTTGTTGTTGTTATGTGCCGTCGAGTTGCCTGTGACTCATAGCAACCCTATGTACAACAGCTCTAAACTCTGCTCTGTCCTGGGCCAATCTCATTATCTCCGACACACTCATCCCTATTGCCCCAGTCACCGAATCAAATTGTAAAAGGAGAATTTCTGCCCCAGGCAATTAGATTATTGCCTAGTCATCCAGGGCACTATTGGCTTCAGTCTTTGAGAGGCAAGAACAATTGTAGCCTGATGATAACAACAAATAATAGGTTCTTAGAGCTTCAGCTCTGGCATTGAATAGATCTAGGGATGAGTCTGGTTCTTGCATGTTGACCTGGGATATTCTCAGACAGTTTCCTCTCCAGCAAAATGATATTAATAATGGCAACCTACCTGGCAGGGTTAAAATGAGGATTATAAGAGATAATGCATGTAAAGACTTGGTACAATGACTGACACATAGTAAGTGCTCTGCACACAGTAGCTGCTACTATTAATTATTTATCACCCATTAGAAAAATACTCATTCCTGGAGAACGGCTGGTTTTATACAGTCCATGCTACTGGGAAGCTTCAGAAGAAAGCATATTCATCTTGACGTCTGCATCTTTTTTTATTCACCATCCCATTATTTTTCATAAGATATTTTGAATTCCCCGTGGAAGGCAGAACCATAGTAACAAGCTTTCAGCTTCGTTTTGCTCTGGAGATGATCATTAATGGAGTTATTTTGATTTTTTTTTAACAAGACAGCCTTAAGCTGTAAATACAAATGCTGCTTTCTCTCTCCAAATCCCCTGATTTATTTTTCTTTTCAGCCTGACTATTGTGTCTTCATTTTCATATGTTTTTGATGAATGGGTGATGTTGTCTTTAGATGTTCTCCACCATCCTGGGCATGTTAAAATGTACCTGGTGGCTCTCATCAAGTGGGGGAACAAAAAAGAGGAATCTGAGGAAAAAAAGATACCCCAGGCTCTGCTTTCTGAGACTCGTATGTACCTCTCAGTTAAGGGACTAGTATTAGAGAAATTTGCAAAGTCAGGCTCTAATTATAAAGGCTCTTCCTTAAGGAGAAAATAAAAGAAATAAAAGAGAAGGAAAAAAGACCCCAAAACACATTCACTTCAAAGAAAGAAAGGGCTGATTGAGTGGAAGCAAAGTAGCTTGGTTGCTTTGATCTCTTCATGAGAGAAACAACATGAAAGGAAAAGGGAGGGGGAAAAAAACCCTCCAAACCCTCACCAAAACAAAACAGGCTCAAAACACAAGCTTTTGTTGAAAGCATCATTAGGAATGTTTATTGGCTGCAGCAAACACACATTGAAGCTCTGGATCATTCCGAATGGTTTCCTCAATGACAGAGACCTCACCAGCATCATCGACCTGCAAGGCTCTAAGTGCTTGCTGCTCCTTTCCTCAGAGCTGAGTCGGACTGGAAGCTGCAAACCTCCTAGACCTCAGGTGAGTCCAGGCTTTAGGAACAAACCTGAAGTTTTTTCACTTCTTAAAGTCTTTAGTTTGTTTACCCTTGACAAACATTGTCTGGCTCTTATTATTCCCTTTAAGAGAGAGAGAGAGAAAGAAAGGGAAGTAGGGAACAACCCAAAACTTCAAACAGCTGATGAAAAGACTTTTTGCACACCAGCTTTTGCAAAACAACATTGTGATGAGTGAAATGCAAACAAATCAGGATTAGATGAATTTACATTTTTCCTTTAAAACACAGACTTGTGTGGATATAAGAGGGTGGAGGAAGTGTTTTGCAATGGCACCCTTCACACCCAGAATGCTGGCCAGCTGGTAATGAACTTGAACTGGGCAGGCTTTGCCTTCCAGTGCTTCTAGAACTGTATTTCTCAACCAGTGTGTGTGGCCTCAACTATTTTTTTAAACTATTTTTTAAATTTATTTTTTTAATATTCTTTTGCAAAATCAAATAAAAAATTAGTGTTGAAAAATTAGAAAATTAAGAAAAGAAAGTTTTAAAAACCCAGAGCAAACAAATAAAGCAAAACAACAATGATGTTCACCAGATAACAGTAGTAATGAATTTGAGTGTAGTCTTCCAGATTCTTTTTGTAGTGTTAAATATAATAAAAAAAACCCAAGTGCATATTAACTGGAATGATACTAGAAGACTCTTTCACCCTTGTCCTTATTAGCCAGTCCTGCTATAACACAAACATCACAAATGGATGACCTTTAACAATTTTTTTTTCTTGTTTAAGAAGCTGTTGATGTTAAGTACCATCAGGTCAGAACCAACCCATAGCTTTCCCTTGAGTGGGTTTTCAGAGTCACTAAATCTCATGGGAGGAGATTGCCAATCTTTTCTCCACAGAGCAGCTGGTGTGTTTGAATTGCGTGCCTTTGGGTTCGGCAAAGCAGCTCCTTCCCACTATGGCCTCAACTCTTTAACAAATGACCTTGGATGTGTGCAGTTAATTTGCTCTACAAAGAGGAAGTTCCTAGCTCCGATAACTGAGCAGATAGAATCTAGAACGAAATGAAACACACGCTCTAAGGAGGAGAACAAACCATAATGTAGTAGCAAACTAGCACCTAAGACATACTGTGCAGCTTGGAGAATGGTGAGGATTTTGCTTTAGGGACATATAAGTTAGAGGTCTGGTGGCCTGGTGGATAAGGAGTTGTGCTGCCTTGAATCCACTAACTTCCTCAGGAGATCGAACGGCAAACTCTTTCTATGCAATTTATAGCTCTGAGAACCCACTGGTTGGGTAGCTGTGAGTCGATTCTGACTCTATGATAATGAAGGTTTTTTGATTGTATATGAGAGAGTGTGAGTAGGTTGGAAGCCATTCTACTCAAATAGATCATCTATCAACTCCGTGAAAACAAAATCCCTGTGGGTTTTTTTTTTTGGTGGAGATTCCCCCACCCCCCTTCACTGTATGTATATTATCTAGCACAGACCTGGCAAAGCAGGGCCTGATAAGCTACTGAATGAGTGAACAAGCCAGCCACACAGTGGCAAACGGGTGGCTTGGCTGTGTGGATGAAATCTACTTTTTAAAAAGGCTAGGAAATCAAAGGGCTGTGAACCTTTAGTTTGAGCAGGAATAATCTCTCTTCCTTCTACAGCCTTTGTTGTTAATAGTTGTTGCATCTTCCCTGATTTGTGGCAGCCCCAGGCACAGCAACAGAAGGAAATGTCTCCCAATCCTGTGTTACTTTGAGAGCCTTCCTCTGAAGCAACCCCCTTCTAGCACTATGTGGAGCAATCGCTTCTGATCCATTGGATTTTCATTGACTGATCTTTAAAAATAGCTCATAAAAAAGATCATAAAGCTTGTCTTCCTAGTTCATCTTAGTCTAGATGGTCCACTGACTGCTGATATTTGAAATACTGATGACATAGCTTTCACTATTGAAGCAACATGCAAGACACCCATAAGACAAACTGGTAGCTAGGTAGTGGACAGTCTTCTACAATGTTTGTGTTTTCTTTCTTGGCTTCTTCTCTTCACCTGAAAGCTCAGTGAGGGCAGAGTGTATGTCTTGCTTATTACCCCTTTCCACATACACACTCCCTCCTCAGGAGGGCCTGCAAGGAACGCTGATGGTATAGTGTGTAACATAGCAGCTTGCCAACTGAAAAGCCAGTGATTTGAATATACTAGCCTCGTTGCAGAAGATAGACAGGCAGCCTCCTCCAGTAAAGATTTATAACCTCATAAACCAAATGGACAATTGCTTTGAGTCTCTAACTCGAGAGCAGTAGAATTGGCTTTTTCGTTTAGAGCGCCTTGTGTATGCCATGTGATCCTAAATAATTCCAAACTATCTTCTTCATCTTTGGAGGGTCAGAGAAAGAAAGAAGAACCCAACAACATGGATTGACACAGTGACTGTAAAAAACCTTGCTGAAAGGTTAACTAGGGGTCCATTCTGACTGTAAAAATGGACTCCAGCGTATCAGAGATCATGGGAATGGCACAGGATAAGGCATGTTTGGGTTCTGTTGTCTACAGGGTCACAATAAGTGGTAGTCAACTAAAAAACCCCTAACAGCAACAAACAAGATACTGATTTCATCTCATATAGGGTTCCTGTCATGCTCATTTCAAAGTGCTTTTGTGGACAAGATCCTACTTGAAGTATACATTTGTACTCCTCGTCTGATATTAAAGGTGATTATCATGCCAAGAAATGTGATAAAAAATGTGGAAATTATTGAACAATATCATTAATATCACATGCAAGAAAAGTACTGCTGAAGATGATTCAAATATGGCTAGAACAGCACATAGAAAAGGAACTGCCAGAAGTTCAAGCAGGATTTAGAAGAGTCCATGGCCCCAGGGACACCATTGCTGATGTCAGATAGATCCTGGCTAAAAGTAAAGAATACCAGAAGAATAATGTGTGCTTTATTGACTATGTATGCAAGGGCATTTGAGTGTGTGAATTGTAACAAGTTATGGCTTACATTGAGAAAAAGGGGAATCCCAGAGCACTTAATTATGCTTATGCGAAACCTATACCTGGACTGTTGTGTGAACAGAGCAAAAGAATATTACATGGCTTAAGAATGGAGTGTGTAACTGTTATATTCTCTCTCCATACTAACTCAATTTCTATGCTGAGCAAATTACTCGAGATGCTGGACTCTATGAAAAGGAATGTGGCATCCGGGTCAGAGGAAAACTCATCAGTAACCTATGTTATGCAGATTACATAACCTTGCTGACAGTGAAGAGGACTTGAAGCAGTTGTTGAAGAAGATCAAAGAATATAGCCATTAGTGTTGATCGCATCTCGGCATCAAGAAAACAAAGATTCTTACCACTGAACCAGTAGATAGGCAACATCATGATAAATGGAGGAAATATTGAAACTGTCAAAACTTCGTCTTATTTGGATTGACAACTAACACCCTTGGTACCAGCAGTCAGGAAATCAGGAGGCATACTGCACTGGGAAAGTCTGCAATTAAGAACCTCGTCAAATTATTGAGGAGTATTGATGTCAATTGAGGGCTAAGGCATCAGATTCAGGTCACAGTCTTTCCGATCGATCACTTGTTATGCGTCTGAGAGCTGGACAATGAATAAGGATGACAGAAGAAGGACTGATGCCTTTAAGTTGTGGTGTTGGAGAAGAATACTGAACATCCCACAGATGGCTGAAAGAACAAATATATATTGGAGAAAGTGCATCCAGAGCACTCTTTGGAGGCAAAGATGGTAAAGCTTTGCCTCACTTATTTGGGCATGTTACTAGGAGAGGCTATTCTTTGGAGAGGGACATGATGGTCGGAAAGGCGGAGGGTTGGCGAAGGAGAGGAAGACTTTCGACCAGGCGGATTGACAGACACAGGGACTGCTGCAATGGGCTCTAGTCAGGAAGTATGAGGATGGCACTGGATAGGACAGAGTTCAGATCTATTGTTCATAGGGTCACTACGGGTTGTACTCAACTTGAAGGCACCTAACAGCAACAACAATAACAACAACAACGTTATCTCTCACATGGTTAAGATCCATCATGGTGCAGTCTGCATTTTCATTCTTCTCTAGCATTTGCCTTAAAGTTGAGTGCCACCAACTTCTCTCTCCTTTTTCCTTAAATATCTGTCTGTTAGCCTGGGCAGTTTTAAATGCAATGTGGCAAAGTATCTGAAGAACTAAAAAACTAGTACTTATTATAATAAAAGGAATACTGGTTAAATTACTTAGCAAAAGTAAATAACATCTAATAGATAAAGGAAATAAATAGAAAAGACCCTCTAAAAGCATAAGCACAACATATCTATTTAGAATCTTCTGCTTAGACCCAATTCTGACCAATGTTTTTGGCACAGATTATTCAAGTCCTTAAATATTACATTAATCCCATATTGTTCTTCTTGTTGTTGTTGTTATGTGCCCTCGAGTCGCTTGCGACTCATAGTGACCCTATGTACAACAGCCCTAAACTCTGCTCTGTCCTGAGCCAATCGCACTGTCACTGACACTCCCGTGTAGATAAGGATTATGAGAACAGCCTTTCTCACCCCATTAATGTCAGTACAAAGAAAGATATGTTTTGTTGCAGTGGGTCCTGTATTTGATAGCTTGTGATTCTTTGTTTGTAGCTCACCCTATCTCTCTCCTTTCTCTGACTTTGTCTATGATTAGCACAAAGGTAAGATTTGATTCATGGAGCCCAAAGATAGTTCTTTTGTTTTCAGATAGTTCTTTTGGCTAAGCCTTGGGTAAATAAATTAAAATAACCTAACCATTGACCTGTTTAAAAGTTTAAAAGGAAGTAGCTAAGAGAATACGCCATCCCCTTTTCCTTATGACTCAGGGTGAAGTCTCTCTCAGGGAGGAGTGATAGGGAATGGCAAAGGACACACTGACAAAGAAGATTAATCAGAACTGGCTTTGACAAGCACTGTGGCATTTGGACAAGAACAAACTGGGAGGAGGGTAGAGAGAATAGTGCAACAATGAATGAGTGGAAGCCCAAAATCTCTGTAAATGTTTATGAAAATTAATAAAATATAATTATAGAAAAAAAAATAGAACTATTACCAATCTGGTCTGGTATGAACACTGTCAGAGGGTCTTTTAAAGAATCAGTTATCTCAGAACCACATCTTCCCTCCCACTAAAGGGTGGATTTTTGCTATTCATGTTACAATATTTCTTTCATATATACTACATGAAAATAGACATAATTCTTAGAAAGCAAAAAAGTAAAAGGTAAATTTAGAAATAAAAATAAAATTCAAACTTCCCACTTACTGAGTACCCTCTATTGGGTTTCCAAGGTTATAAGTATTTTTCTTTTTTTATTATAATTTGAGTGAAAGTTTACAAGTGTTATGTTTCAGTCAATCATTCATGCACATTTTTTCCCCCATCACATCAATTACTGCCCCCCCGCCCATATGGAATGATTGTAAATTCCATATTGTTGTTCTCTTTGCTCATCTTAATAAGCTTTTGGTGATGGTAGTTGTTGTTATGTGCTGTTGAGTTGCTTGCGACTCATAGTGATCCTATGCACGATAGCTCTGAAACCCTGTCCTATCCTGAGCCAATCTCACCGTCTTGACACATCTGCCCCTACTACCCCAGTCACTGTGTCAATTCATCTCATCCAGTGTCTTCTCCTGTGTTGTTCCCCCACCCTTCCAAGCATGATGTCCTTCTTCAGGGACTGGCTCCTCCTTATAACAGGACTAAAGTATATGAAACATAATCTCATTGTCCTTAATTGTAAGGAGCACTTTGGTGGCACTTCTTCCAAGACAGATTTTTTTGTCCTTTTGGCAGTCCATGATATATTCAATATTCTTCCCAATACTACAATTCAAAGACATTCATCTTCCGCTACAGGAGTAAGGTGGGAAATCTCCTCTTACTCAGTTTACAGCCCTTTAAAACCTACTGAAGAGTCAGCTATGAGATGGTTTCATCCTGAAGGCACGTAACAACTACAACAGCAATAATTGTCCCTACTACTGTAGAAACCATATGAGTAATGCAAAATAAAAAAGGTTAACTTATCACTTTTACAAAAAAGAAAGGAGTCATAATTGAACAAATATTGAATAAAACAGAAATATTTATGATTAAAGGTGATAAATAAGAATAATTTTTCATTCCTTAAATGAAGTTTATCTGAAATGGCTCTCATAATAGGAAAATATCTTTGGCATTTGAATCCTGTAGAAAATATTATGCAGCACACAAGGCTCACAAGCCATTTCAGGATATTTGATAATGATTATTATTATTATTATTATTATTTTTTTTGTGACTGCAGTTTCTAAGGGAGAAAAAAATGCATATATTGTATTTTCACTTTAGCATTTTATTTTTAAGTGGCAGTAGGGATCAAGGATAATTATACGTGTAGTTTGTATTTAAATAAGGCATCTGAGTAGAAATATCACTTAATTTGCCTCTCAAAAATCATTTTCCAATTGCGATGTTGGAATGTGCCATTAGAAGTACCTCATGCTATGATAATTAAATATTATGTTTCCTGGAGATGCTAAATGATATCTCCTGAGGGTCTAAAATTTCCAAGTGTCTTTCTTTTATATAATGGAACTTTAAAATGAGCAAGAATAACTATTTTATAAATTAAGGTTTTAAAATGTAACTTGAAGGTACTCATGTTCTTAAGATGTTTTATCCCATTGTATGACCAGTGAAAGATCCTTTATGTCTTGATATAGTACACAGAGAAAAGAAGTGTTTATTCTTTCAGTAGACCTGTTAGATTTGCCACTTTTAAGTTTTCTTTTGCCCATTACATTTTAAAAAGATGAGGCAGTTTTTATTCAAGTAGATGGTGTTCTGGTTAAAGCTATATGAACTCTTGACTAGGCCATGATTTTCATGGTTTGGTAATTATTTAAAGATAATAATTTTGTAAAGGAAAGGTACAACAAGGATTTGATAAGATGCTGTAAATAATAGCATTGCACAATTGTGATTAATGTCCCAAAGCAAAATAGATGAGTGATTCAGTGAAAACCATTAATAAAAAGACACCATCTGACAGTTACATAATGATACAGTCATCCTCCATTTTGTGACATGATGTAATCACATCCATGATGTAATCAGTTGATGGATTGTAAAGGGAGTTTCCTCAGGGCTGTGGCTTGCCCCCAAAATATGTAGATATTCTAGCAGTAGCCTAGTGGTAAGAAGCTGAGCTGGAATTCCAAAGGCACACAGTTCAAATCTACCAGATACCACAAGGGAGAAGGATGGGAAATCTCCTCTTGTGAAATTAACTGCCTCTGAAAACCCTCCAGAGAGTCAGCTAGGAGTCAATTCTGACTCTATGGTACACAACAACAACTAGAAAAACTTGCTGGCTTTTCAGTTCTGAAAAACAAAAATGAAGTGGAAAGCATAGCACTCTCTGACCTCAAAACCTACTACACAGCAGTAATAACCAAAACAGCATGGTACTGGTACAACGACAGGAACATAGACCACTGGAACAGAATTCAGAACCCAGAAATGGACACAGTTATCTATGGTCAACTGATATTCAACAAGAAAATAGAACCTATCATATGGGGACATGACAACCTCTTTAATAAATGGTGCTGGCAAAACTGGACTGCTACCTGCAGAAAACTGAAACAGGATCCACATCTCACACCACACACAACAATCAACCCAAGGTGGATCAGAGACCTGGGAGTAAAGCCCAAAACCATAAAGTTCATCAGAGACAAACTGGAATCAAGCTTAGAAGACCACGACTTTGGTATAAAGAGACAGCCAAATACAATCAGAAAATGCACAATCTAGAGAGGATAAAATTAATGGATGGGACCTTCCAAAAATTAAATCTCTGTGCACATAGAAATCTTTTCCCAGCAGAGTGAAACAAAATCCTACGGATTGGGAAAATACATCTGGCAATACCATCTCAGACAAGGATCTCATATCAAAAGTTTACAGAATCTGACAGGGCCTCCACAAGAAAGACTGATAACACAATTACAAAATGGGAAAAAGACATGGAAGGACTTTTCACAGAGGAAGATATTCAGATGGCCTATGGACACATGAAGAAGTGCTCAAAATCAGTGGCAGTAAGAGAGATGCAAATAAAAACCACAGTAAGATACCCTCTCACTTCAGTAGCAGTGGCAAAGTTTAACAGGACAGCTAGAGAGGTTGTGGTGAGATAGGAACTCTTATACATTGTTGGTGGGATTGTAAAATGATACAACCACTCTGGAAAGCAGTTTTGCATGTCCTAAAAAAGCTGAATATAGAAATTCCATATGACCCAGCTATTTCACTACTTGAAATATACCCCAGGAAAATGAGAACTGAGGCATAAACGAAGAGTTGTACACTAATGTTCATAGCAGTGTTATTCACCATCACAAGAACATGGAAACAGCCAAAATGTCCAACCACAATCAAATGGTTTGAGAAATTATGGTACATCCACATAATGGAATATTATGCAGCATGCAAGAGCATTGATTTTGTAAATCACTACCTAACTTGGGAGGGTTGGAGAGCATTCTACTAAGTGAGCTTAGTCCCATAAGTACAAATACTGTTTAAGATTACTATTGTAGAATGTGTATGAAGATACAAGGTAGGGCTGGTGGGAGCAAAAGGGTGAAGATAAGGGGTGTGTTAATCATAGGGTCACATAATTTCATGGGGAGAGGTAGGTAAAGGAAACAAGAAAGATCCAGTGTGAAAAACAATGCATAAAAACATTGTAAGTAAGCCAGTTGTTGTTTTTGTTGTTGATTGCCTTTGAGTCGAGCTCAACTTACAGCAACACTATGAACAAAAGGCTTGAAGCCCTTCTAAAATTATCGACATTTATCAAACTTCAAAGGGTTTCCAGAGGCATATTATTTAGGAAGTGGATGCCACTCCTGCCTCCAAAGTAAACCAGTATAAAATATAAATTATATTTATAAAAACAAACAAACAAAACTTGCTAAATTTTGCCCTGGACTCTGCATTTGATTTCTCACCATCTGACCTAAGGTTCTTGGGACTTGGAACAGCAGCTTTGGTATTACCTGTTTCTCGTGGGATTCCTCGGCCTCCACAGCTTATGTGCTAGCAGTGTCCTACCACCTTACCTGCTGATAATGGATTCATCAGCCTCCAAAGTCTTGGGAGCCTAAGGCCTACTGTCTGACTTGCTGGCTGTAGGTTTATCACTCCCTTCAGCCAGGTGAATCAAGAGAAGCTACCAGACTGGTGCTTGGGACTTGTGAGCCTCTCTACATTCACATAGGCCATTTCTTACAATAAATCCCCTCTGTGTGTATGTCCATATACACTTCATTTGTTTTGCTTTGTTAGAGAACTCAGCCTAAGATAGACATAGGTATGATGTTGTTGTTAAGTGTATAGCACTAGACTGTGCATTGCTGTACAGATGTAAATCATGGTTGCTGTGATGCTAAACACTGTGGCAGTGATGTGCCAAATGTGATAATGGTTACCCATGGTGGACAGTGTTTGGTGGAGCTTCCTGATTAAAACAAGCTTGGAAGCAGGAGTGGCATCCAATTCTGAAATGGCTTGCCTCCAGAAACTCTATGAACAGTGCTCAGGTCTTTTTGTTCATAGGGTTGCTATGAGTTGTCTACGATTAGTTGGGCATAAATACCTATACCATAAGATAGGTATAAATTCAAATGGAAAGCACAATTATTGCTGCTGTCTAATTATAAAAGTAAAATATACTCATTGTGGAAAAGCCAGAAAGTACAAAAATCAGAAAGAACCAAACTAAACCAATCAAAACAGAATATGAAATACCTAGTAGTAATTTTTCATTCCAGAACTCTTAATTATGCCTTTACAAAACCTATAACTAGACCAAGAAGATACTGTCCAAATAGAACAATGCAGCATTACATAGTTTAAAATTGGGAAAGATATGCATCAGGGCTGCATTATCTCTCCGTAGCTATTCAATCTGTATGCAGAGTAAATCGTTAGAGAGGGTGGACTTTATGAAGATGAAGGTGGTGCCAAGATTAGAGAGTACCTCTTCAACAACCTGTATTGTGCAGATGACACAGCCTTGCTTGCTGAAAGTGAGGATGACCTGAAGCACTTGCTGCAGAGGAAAGTCTTCAGTTAGAGACCTCTCATAAGTCTTGAAAAGCATTGATATCAGTTTGAAGACTAGGGTGCACCTGATTCAAGCCACAGTCTTTTCAGTCACCTGCTATGCATCTGAGGACTGGACTGTGAATAAGGATGATAAAAGAAGAATTGATCCCTTTAAATTATAGTATTAGAGAAGAGTCCTGAGAACCCCATAGATTGTCAAAAGAACAAACAGATATGTCTTGGAGAAAGTGCAACAAGAGTGTTTCTTGGAGGAAAAGCGTAATTTTACATATTTTGACATGTTGTTAGGAGAGGCTATTCCTTGGTAAAGGACATTATTCTTAGAAAGGTGGAGGGTCAGAGAAGGAGAGAAAGATCCTCATGAGATAAATTGATATATTATCTACAGCAGTGGACTCAAAAGTACCAAGGATGATGAGGATGGCACAGGATAGGACAGAGTTGAGATCTGTTCGTAGGGTAATATGAGTTGTACTCAACTCAACAGCACTTAAGAAGAAGAACAAGATATAATGATTGTACTACTTAGTACCAATCACATAATATCATACTCTCCTCACCAGTCTTTGTGATTGTTTTTTTAAAAAAAACCCACCAAATATCCTGAAACGAAAAACCACAATAGAGGTTTCCATCGTCTACATTTTTCATCTAACATTAAAAATTTTGAGGTGATTATTGTTGTTGTAGTTATGTGCTGTTAAGTTGAAACTGACTGTAACTGACACTCCAGTGGGTTTCCAGAGGCTGTAAACTGCATGGGAAGAGATTGACCGTTATTCTCCCATAGAGCAGCTGGTGAATTCAAATTGCCTGCCCTTGGCTTGGAAGCTCAGCTCCATATCTGCTAGGTCACCAGAGGTCCCTTTGAGATTATTGTTGTTGTGTGCTGTCAAGTCAGAATAGACTCATAGCTGTCCCCCTAGTGGGTTTTCAGAGGCGATAGATCACACAGGAGGAGATTGCTCATCCTTCTTTCTTGGAGCAGCTGGTGTATGCTTTAGGAATTGCAGCACAACTTCTTACAGTAGGTCAGTACTATGGAATGTTTCCAGGTTCCAAGTCTGTAACCTTATTCCTTGGAAATATGAAGTCTGCACCCAGATTTTAGACCATTGTTCTTGGCATAAAAGCAACAATCCTTATACATAAGGATGTATCCAATGGAATGCTTCTAAAAACAATTATCAGAAAATATGACTCAACCTGGCTTAAAACGAATAAGGAAATGACTATCTCATATTACAAGAAGTGATGAGAGTGATAACACAGACTTTAGTATTGCTCGATTTCATGCCACAACAGTGTTTTCAAAGATCACACTGTTGTTAGGTTGCTGTAGAGCCAAGTATGACTCTTAAGTCTTCTAATTTCTCCTTTGTCTTGTCCACCCAATTGGCTCGATCCTCATGTTAATGGTAGCAATTAAGTCAACAGACTTCTGTTTCCATGTCTAGAGGAGGGAGGTTGCTTCACTATCTATTGAATAACAACAGTCTAGCTCATCATTTGAGGCTCCAATTGGTTACATTTATAGTACATTCCTGCCTTGACATTATTAGCAGTTGTCTCATGCAGTGCTTAAACCTGGGTTCCAGAAGTCCTGACATAGAACTATTGGAACCCATCCCTGGAACTGAGAGAAGTGGTGGACTCTTCTACAACACGTTGGCTGTGTGGGGTAGGGTTGAAAACATACACAGAATTGAGATTCTATTGGGAAGGGTAGGAATGGATGCTGGATAGGCAGCATTTCCCCATGATGTAACCTCTACCTACCCTATCTACCACTCCAGTCTCACCTTATACCACATTACGCTATCCCTTTACTGATTCTGATTTCTGCAGGCTATATTCCCTATTTCAGTTCTTTTGTCCATTGTACTTTTTCCTGGGAAGCTCTGACCTCACCTTTCTCAGTTAATGCCTACTTATTTTAAAATTTCAGATCAGTTCCCACTTCCCCTGTGTCTTAGTTATCTAGTGATTCTCTAACAGAGAATCCACAAGTGGGTAGCTTTAACAAACAGAAATGTATTATCTTAAAGTTTAGGAGGCTGAAAATTCAAAATCAGTGTGAACTCTAGAAAGCTCGCTCTCTGTCAGTTCTGGAAGAAGGTCCTTATTTCCCTTAGCCTCTGTAGGTCCAGGGCTCTTTAGAGATCACCATGTGTGTGAGCCTTCTTTGGTGTTGAGGGGTTTTCTAGTGAGGGGACTCAAGTTATGTGGGATCAGGGCTGTGATGAGATTAAGGGAATTGCGTGAGTTGATTCTAACTCACAGAGACCCCGCAGGACACAGTCACTTCCCCGTGGCATTTCTAAGACTATCCATCTTTCAGATGCAGGTATCTTTCCCCAACAGAGCAGCTGGTGGGATTGAATTGTTGCCCTTTCTATTAAAAATGGAAACTTTAACTACTGAGCTATTAGAGCCCATCAAGAGGAAGCATAACCAAATCAACCCATTGTTACCAAGACACGTAGTATCCTTCCTTCAGATTTCCAAGGCTGTAACCCCCCGTAGGAGGATATCGCTCATCTTTCTCATACAGACTAGCTGGTGGATTCAAACTTCTGACCTTTTGATTAGTAGCAACACCTGTAACACACTTAACCCACAGGAGGAAGCATATGGTGTGGTAATCGTTAGGTTTCAATGCCATGTGAGTAGAAGTAATTATCCCACTGTCACGGCAAATCTCATGAGTTGTTTATGGACGCAAAAGATGACCGTGTTATCCATTCCTGTTTTCATGCTTACTATCTGTTGTTGTTGTGTACCATAAGTCAGAACTGACTTGTTGCTGACCCTCCAGTTGGTTTTCAGAGAAAGTTAATTAACACGGGTACTGCTCATCCTTCTCCTGTGGAACAGCTGGTTGACTCGAACCACATGCCTTCAGGATTGCAGCACAGCTTCTTGCCGCTTGTTGTTATTATTATGTGTTGTTAGGTAGCTTGTGACTCATAGCGATCCTATGTACAAGAACCTTAAACTCCATCCTGTGCCAAACTTATTGTCTCTGACACACCTGCCCCAGTGCATCTCATCAAGGGTCTTCCTCTCCTGTGCTGTCCCTCAACCCTCCCAAGCATGACACCTTTCTTCAAGGACTGGTCTCTCCTTTCAACATGTCCAAAGCTTCAGAATCCTTGCCTCCAAGGAGCAGCCTGGTTTCACTTTCTCTAGGACAAGCTTGTTTGTTCTCCTAGCAGACTGTGGTATATTCAACACTCTTCTCTAGCACCACAGCTCAAAAGCATCAATTCTCTTTCTATAATCTCTAGTCATTGTCCAGCTCTCTGACACATAGAAAGCAATTGCGAATACTATGGCCCGGATTAGGTGCACCTTAGTCTCCAGACTGATGTTGTTGCTCTTTAGTACTTTGGAGAGGTCCTCGACAGCTGACTTTGCCAATGCAATTCGTCTCTTGATTTTCTGGATGCTGGTACCAAGAGTGTTGATTGTGGAGCCAAGCAAACTAACCCTGTTAACAGTCTCAATCTCTTCAGCATCCATAATGATGCTACCAATTGGTCCAGTGTTGAGAATCTTTGTTTTCTTGATGTTGAGCTTCAATCCGTATTGAAGGTTGCAGTCCTTGATCTTCTGCAGCAAGCACTTCAAGTCATCCTTAATTTCAGCAAGCAGCGTTGTGTTGTCTGCATAACACAAGTTGTTAATGAATCTTCCTCCAACCCTGATGCCACATTCCTCCTCATATAGCCCAGCCTTCTGGATGATCTGTTCTGCATATAGATTGAAAAGGTATGGAGACAGGAAACAACCTTGGTGTACTCTCTTCCCGATTTTGAAACATGAAGTGTCTCCTTGTTCTGTTCTGACAACTGCCTCCTGGTTCAAGTATAGGTTTCGCATAAGCACAAATGTTCTGGGATTCCCATTCTTTTCAGAGTCAGCCACAGTTTGCTGTGATCCACACAGTCAAATACCTTTGCATAGTCAATGAAACACAGATAAACATTCCTCTGGTACTCTCTGCTTTCAGTCAAGATCCATCTAACATTAGCTATACTGTCCTTAGTATCATGGCCTTTTCTAAACCCAGCCTGCACATCAGGCAGTTCTTTGCTGATGTGCTGCTCCAGTTGGTTTTGGATAATTTTCAGCAGAGTCTTGCTTGCATGTGATATTAATGATATTGTTTGATAATTTCCGCACTCAGTTGGGTTAACATTTCTTTGGAATGGGAACAAATAAAGATCTCTCCCAGTCAGTTTGCCAGGTGATTGTTCTCTAAATTTCTTAGCACAACTTAGTGAGTGCATCCAGGGCAGTGTCTGTTTGTTGAAATATGTCAATTGATATGCTGTCAATTCCTGGTGCCTTGTTTTTTGCCAGTTCTTTCAGAGCAGCTTGAACTTCTTCCTTCATCACCACAGGCTCTTGCTCATATGTTGTTTCATGAATTCTTCGGTGTCAGCCAAGTCCTTCTGGTGCAGTGACTCTTTATACTCCTTCCATCTTCTTTTAGTGACTCTTTATACTTCTTCCATCTTCTTTTCATGCTTCCTGGATCATTTAATATTCTGCCCAAAGCATCCTTACGTATTGCCACTTGTGGCTTGAATTTGTTTTTCAATTCATTAAGCTTAAGAAATGTTAGGGGAGCTCTGGTGGCCTAGTGGCAAGAAGCTGCAACTACAATCCCAGAGGTGCACGGTTCGAATCCACCAGATGCTCTGCTGGGGAAGGAGGGGCAATCTCCTCCTTTACCAGTCAGATCTGATTTGACAGTACACGCACACAAAACTTAATTTAAAAAAAAAAAAATAAAAAAGAAATGCTGAGTGAGTTTGGCCCTTTTGATTTTCTGACTCCAGTTCTTTGCACATTTCATTATAATATTTTGCTTTGTCTTCCTGAGCTTTCCTTTGAAGTCTTCTGTTCAGCTCCTTAATTTCTTTATTTCTTTCTTTAGCTTTGGCTTCTTGGCTCTCTAATGCAATATCCAGAGTCTCACCTGATATCCATCTTGGTCTTTTCTTCCTTTTTAATGACCTTTTGCATTCTTCATGGATGATAATTCTTGATATCCTCCCACAGCTCATTTGGTCTTCGCTTATTGATGTTCAAGGCAGATTTGATTTCATTTTCTTCAGCTTGAACTTGCATATGAACAGTTGTGGTCTGTTCCACAATCAGCACCTGGTCTAGTTTTCTCAGCTGATATTGAGCTTCTCTAGCAATTCTTTCCACAAATGTAGTCGATTTGATTCCTATGTACACCATCAGGTGAAATCCATGTGTATAGCTTTCATTTGTGTTTCTTATAAAAGGTATTTGCAATGAATAAATCATTGAATGTGCAGAATTCTATCATTCTATCTCCAGTCTCATTTCTGTCACCAAGTCCATGTTTTTCTCTTATTTTCTATAGGAACCAATCATGGATATGGATTGTGGTGAGAAATGAGAATACTGTAAAGAGTCTCTTCCTGGAAAACAGCTTCTGTTTCATTTAATGAAACATTTCAGATATGTTAAACGTTGTTGTTGTTGCTGTGTTCTGTCAAGTCAGAAGTGACCCACAGCTGACCCCTCCAGTGGGTTTTCAGAGGCAGTCAATCATATGAGAGCAAAGGGTCCATCCTTCTCCCATGAGTGTTTATGAATTTCACATCTCCACTGTGTATGAAGAGTATTGTTTATGAATATGCTGTTATGAGGTACTAGTTTTCAGAGTGTGGTTATTACTTTAAGAAAAATAATACTAATAAAATTAGTTTGGGGGTTAATATAGAAAGGAAATAAATCTTGTACAGAAAAGTCATTGGCTAATATTTTCCTATATCCTTAAACACATTTTGTTGATATTATTTTAATGTCTTCCTACTATCTTATTATCTGGGCATAGAGCCTTAAATTGTTGGGATATTTCATTTCCCCTCCAGCTCTTACTGCTCTGAGTAATGCTTTCATGGCCATCTCATACATAAATCTCAGCAGAAATCAACGTTCCAACTTATATCCTTCATGCACAGATTCCCAGAAACAGAATTACTAAGATCTCCACTTTTAACATCCAGTTGTTGAAAGCCTTTTGTGAATTTGATATTTTAAAAGTGTGTTGGCTTACTGCACTGCAGTTCTGAAATTGAAGACCTGGAAGATGAGATGAGGTCTCTAGAGCAGAGAATTGCACTGATTCGTCAGTGATAGTCAACAATGGAGGCTCTGCAGATGTGCCTAGAGCTGGGGGTGTCTCAGTGTGCCCAGACATGCTGCTGGCTAGAAGGGTGGGTGTTCTCATAAAGGCACAGGGAATTTTCTTGCTGAGACTCCAACCTCAAGTGCTGTGAGGTAAGTCCATGTCAGCAGCTCACCTTTAAATATTGGACTTGGAATGTGATCAATCAGTATGCCACAAGGGAGGAAGTATAAATAAAACATGTCCCTTGCAAAGAGGGCAAAGCTGCAATTTGCCAAGTGCACTGTAATTGCTTCTGGTTAATTATCTCCGTGGTGAGCTGCGAGCACCAAAGGCACACATTTCATCCACTGTGGATAAAAATAATGCCATTCCTGCAATGATCCAGGTTCCATTGTTGGGGTTTGGACAATACCTGTCCAGTTCTTTCGGATTGTACAAGATAGATGATGACTTCAGAAGATGACTTACATTTTTGGGTCATCAATTTTTGTCATCATTATAATTACTCATAGTAATTACCTTAAGTAATTATGGACACCTGGGCAACTTGTGTTTGCCCTTTCATGTTATGTAAATTTACCCTCGCTTTGAAATGATTGAGCCAACCCCTCTTTGCAACAATTGGACATCACAATCACCTTCACTTGCTGAACAGAAGCTTTTAAAGCATGAGAAAGACTTTGAACACTTTGTTTTGGAGTTGAAACCAACTTATAGCTGACCTTATAAAGGGATTCTGAGACTGCTCACTGCGTGAGAGATTACCCATTGTTTTACCTCAGAGCCACTGGTAGATTTGAACTACCAGAGGCCCTTGGCCTGTGGGCTAGCAGCTTTTGTACTCAATTAAGTCTAAAAAAGAACTGCATATACCCGTTCTGCCTTAAGTACTTACTTAGACTTAAAGACGTACTGTACAACAGATCTCCTTCAAAACCCAGGACTGCCAGTGTAGTAATATCATTATTAATAACAATAACAACCAGTAATTACAATGATACTTACTGAATGCAGTGGCTGGGCTAAGTACCTCACATACATTAGCTCATTGAATGCTCACAACAACCTTGAGAGAGAGAGAGTGTTATTTTCCTAATTTTCCGATTTAAGAACTGAATCTTAGAGAGGTTTAATGACTTGTTCAAGGGTACACAGCTGACATTGAATCTCAGTTATACTAGGATCTCAAGAGTTTTCTCTAACCACTGCAGCAGACAAAATCAGAGCCCCGTGGTAAGAAATTGCTGTGCAATCCCACAGGCACGCTGTTCAAATCCATTAGCTACTTCACTGGAGAAAGATTGGTGGTCTTCTCCATATGATTTACTGCCTCTGAAAACCTGCTGGAGGGTCAGCTCTGGATCGGTCCTGACTCCGTGGCACACAACACTCACATCACCACACACAGATGCAGGTACTGCTGCTAACAGCTCACACCTGAAACTTTTTTGAGGCATTTGTCTTTCAGAGACTAGAGGCACTCTGCCTCGAGGTACCTGGGAGTAATGACCCCTCCTCAAAGTAGCCTGTAGCCAATGCTGAGCTGTTGAAGAGGAAAACCTGGCTCCCTCATTTTAAAGGGATTCTAGCTCTATCATACAATTTAAACTCATGACCTTATTGCAGTATCAAGTTGAGGCTAGACTTGACCTATACTGTGTCAGAACATCATTGTCGAAAAAGTAGATGGTCAAGAAAAGGGAAGAGCACCTTCAGAAGGAGGGGTGACACAGTGACTACTACAACAATGGACTGAAGCACAGTAGAGATTGTGAAGATGACACAGGACCAGGCTGGGTTCCTTTTGTTGGTCGCTGTAAATTGGAGCTAACTTGATCATACCTAGTAGCAACAGTAGCAGTAGCAGCAGCAGCAGCAGCAGCAGCAACAGCAGCAGTAGCAGCAACAACAACAACAACAACAACAACAATAACAACATAGCCTTCCTTCCCTCTTCTTTATTCTCCTTGCCTCCCATGTAGGTTTCTTCTGAGCTCACTCCTTTCTCAGACTCTGCTTCTAGGCAAGTCAACTAAAAATAGCCACTATGGTCAATTGGTTCTCTCTCTCTCTCTCTCTGTGTGTGTGTATCATAAGCTCTGATTTGCTATAGGCATCTTTCCCAGGACAGTAGTATTCCTTGGCCTTGTTTGAGTGACCTTACTTCGTGAGACCTCACATGACTTCTCTGCAAAGTGAGTGGGACAGATTGCATGGCACCTGAGTCTCTTCTAGTTGTAGAAGTCATTAAAATTTCCACTTTCTGAAAACCCATCTTTTTTTTGTACAGCTTTATGGCTGTGCCTTAGAAGGGTAGTTTGCCTTTGGTAGAAAGATGGCAAAAGAAGGTGAACTTCCATTTATCCCTCCTTTCCCTAACCACTGGGGACTTCTGAAGAGACGGGGACCCACTGTGGGTTGATGTGTATATTCTTTATGGGCCTGAATATTCCGTTTAACCCGAACTACTTTCAGGAGGAAATGGTAATATTTTTTAAATTTATTATTAATTTCAATGAAAATTTACAGAGACTTTGGATTTCCTTTCATTCATTGTTGCACTTTTCTTCCCTCCCAACCCTACCCCACTTGTACACTATCCTCTTGGAAAAATAAAGAAAAATTCTTTCATTGTTTTACAGTCCCTCCCCCAGGTCCACTTCACTATGCAGCCTTCGTTCTGGACTCCTGTCATGACAAAAAGCCCTAATAATTTTCCCTCTTAAACAGTTTTCCCCCTCATATGTTTCAATGCAGTATACATTATTGAACTCATCTTTCTCGGTCTCCTCTCAACCCCAATGTCAGTCCTGTTCTACAACAGTGGCATCGTGCAGTATTTGTCCTTTTGTGACTGAGATACTTCACTCAGCATAATGTCCTCCAGGGTCATCCATTTTGCATGAGTTCTTTGTTTTTTAGTGCTGCATAATATTTCATTGTGTGAATATACCACAGCTTCTCTATCCATTCGTTTGTTGATGGGCACATAGGTTGTTTCCAGCTCCTTGCTATTGTGAACAAAGCCACAATAAACATGGGTGTGCTGCATATATCTGCTTGGATGTCAGTTATGGTCTCTTTGGTGTATATTTCCAGTAGTGGAATTTCTGGGTCAAATGGTATCTCTGTTTGTAACTTTTTGAGAAAGTGCCGTATCGTCTTCCACAGTGGTTGCACCATTTTACACTCCCACCAACAGTGAATAAGGGTTCCAGTTTCTCCACAACCAGTTTCGCCAGCATTTGTTGTTTGCTGTTCTGTTAAATTTTGTTATTGGAAATGGTAATATTAAATGTTGGCAACAAAGGCAATGTTCCCTAGAGCAGACAGGGGTCTATATTGGGGTACAGGGTAGATGTTAAGCATTTCATGCCTTGAATGGATACAGTGAACTTAGTAATGCATAAATAAATGAACCATGAGATTTATTAGATGTAAATCACTTGTAATTTTGATGAGTGGGTCCAGTGCAATTCACCCAGACCAGAAAGAGTTAGGCAGAGAATAACAGGAAGTGAGGGAGTGGAAATAGTAAACATAGGATGAAGGACAGATTGCTTGTGGGACAGAAGATAAGTAATGAATCTAGTTGGCAAGATTGGTATTGTAGATGTTTGAAGGACAATATCCTGCGCTTTTAAATACTTTTATAAACACAGCCATAAATTGAGAGAGATGCTTCAAGGGAAAGAAGTTCTGACAGTTGTTTCCAAAGTGGTAAAGAAATGTATACTGGGGAAGTTGTTAGGCATTTCTAAGATACAGTGTTGATACATTATATTGAGACCTGTTGGTATGTTTCCTTATAGCCAAATCCAGCTGCTCAGATGTAGAGTAGAAAGTCAATTGAGTGTAACTAGGATTTTGCCTTTGCTAAAATGATTTGATAAAGGAGGGAGAGAGGGGAAGACAGAGTGAAGGACTTGATGTAATGATGGACCTTGGTATCTAATTAGGGAAGAAAAGTAAAAAGAATGTGATGAATAATAAAAAATGAGTAGTCAATGAACTAGAGGTTACGGTGAATTAGAAGAAGGTGATTTCACTTAAGAAATCTGGAAACACTGGAAATGACGTTTAGATGTAAGGTGAATGGAATTGAGATGTTGAGGTATCAAAACCTCATTGCTGTTGAGTCAGGACCAGCTCGTATCTGACCTTCCATTGGCTCTCCAAATCCATTAATCACGTGAGAGTTGATTGCCTATCTTCCTCCTACAGAGTTGCTGGTGGATTCAAACCACCAGAGAGATGTGACCTTTAGGTTAACAACGCAACGCCCTGTGAACTACATCACGAGAGCTCCATTGAGATCAGATGCACCACAGAAATGACAAAGCCTGGCTTGTGTTGAGGTTGATTGTGACTGAGATTTGCATAAAAGAAAGGTCAGCAGAAGTCAAGGACCTTAGTGCTGGGATGTCAGATGGTTATCTTTGTTGTACTGAAATCCTCAAAAATGATGGGAAAAGTGTAGAAGTACAGAGGAAAAGGTAAAGTACTGAAATCTGTTACTAAATCAAGGTTAGATGGCCAGGACTTCTTAGAAGTTGAGGTTTTGATAGATAAAGGGGAAGTAGCAAGGGTGTGCAAGTAGCAGTAAAAACAAAAAGAGAATACCTGGGAGATACAGTGGCTTCCCACCGAGTGACCTACAGCAAAGCTGTTCTTGGGGGTCATCAGGAGATTGGAGAAGCAGATGGGGCTCTGTTCCCTTAGCTTCCAGGTAGGCATTGCTGCCACAGAGAAAAAGAGCCAGTATGCAGGTGCCATGTTACAAAATTTCTACCGGAAGGCCATTCAACAGGTTATTATGGAAATAGAAGATTGGTCCTGAGTGCATCTCTCTGGTGGGCAGAGGCTGAGAAGGTGGCGATGACACTCCCAGACTCCCTTGAGGCTTGATTTCCAGATGTGCTGCAGCTGTAGTCAAACACATGTATGTTGTTGTTGTTGTTATGTGCCATTGAGTCATTTGCGACTCATAGTGACCCTATGTACAACAGCCCTAAACCCTGCTCTATCCTGTGCCAATCTCACTGCCTCTGACACATCCATCCCGAGTACGCCAGTCACGGAATCAATCCACCTCATAGAGGGTCTTCCCCTCCTGCACTGTCCCTCTACTCTACCCAGCATGATGTCCCTCCCTAAAGACCTGTCTCTCCTTACAACATGTCCAAAGTATGTCAGACGAAGCCCCAGAATCCTTGCCTCCAAGGAGCAGCCTGGTTTAACCCTCTCTACAATGAATCTGTTTGTTTTCTTGGCAGTCCATGGTACATTCAATACTCTAATCCAGCACCACAGCTCAAAGGCATCAATTCTTCTTCTATCCTCCCTAGTCATTGTCCAACTCTCTGATGCATAACAAGTGATTGCAAAAACCATGGCCTGTATTAGGCGCACCTTAGTCTCCAGAGAGACACCATTGCTCTTGAGTACTTTAGAGAGGTCCCTAACAGCAGACTTTCCCATCGCAATAAGTTTTTTATTTCCTGGCTACTGGTGCCAAGAGTGTTGACTGTGGAGCCTAGCAAACTGAAGCTGTGAACAATCTCAATCTCTTCACCATCCATCCTGATGCTACCGATTGGTCCAGTGGTGAGAATTTTTGTCTTCTTGACATTGAGCCTCAGTCCATACTGAAGGCTGCAAGCAGGTGAAATTTAGGAAGTGGAGATTTGAGGTGAAGTAATAGTCAAGGGGCTGTTTGTATGAGCGATAGCAACAGGTTTGTGCTGGTTTGGTGTATATTGAGAGATAGAACATAGAGTTTCCATATCGTTACTGTAGATTGCAGTGGGTGGTGTGATTATGGAGTTGAGTGTAAGAGTGGAGATGTCCTGACTGTGGTGGTTCTTGGTTCATGGGAGTGACTGTGTAGTTAAGGAGTCAGCAGCCCATATGAGGTCATTCCACATCCATCAATGTTTTCTTGACATTAAAAAGGGAGTAATCCTATTCAGAGATAAGGCTTAAAGAGGCTATTCTAGAAAAATCTTGCTAGAATAAGTTTTTCTGAGTTTCTATTGATTCTCTAGGCCCTGAAATAAGTCATCCTGCTTAAAATTGCTGGTGTACATTTAACACACAACAACTGTGCCCTAATAGCTATATAGGCTTAAGTTAGAGAATAAAATGAAAGATGCCCTGTAAACAAAGTAAAAGCTGTCTTTGGATTACAAATGTCTTATTTTGAGAAAACTCATACACTTGTCCTTTAATGTTATGTAAACTTGTCCTTCCTTTGAAATGGTTGCACCAATCATTATTTGTGACAATTTTTCACCATAGTCCCCTTCACTTCCTACAATCTGCTTTTAAATAATTCACTAAGAATCTTATGTTCTAACATACCTACAAATTCCATTTTCTTGAGATTTAAAGACACAGTTGGGAATGAATCTCATTCATAATCTGGAGACTGTATGTGATGCCCCGAACCTAAACCCTCTTGCATCTCATTTACTTGCTCTCATTTCATTACCATTGAGTTGGAACAATTCATAGCTGACCCTCCAGGAGGTTTTCTGAGACTGTAAATAGAAGGGGAGGAGATGACTTGTTTTGCTCCTGTGGAGCTGCCTTTGAGTTAGCATCAAACCTCCCTGTGAAAGAGGCCACCAGAGCTTCCGTGAATTTATCAAGAGTGTTCCTTAGAGGCAAGGATGGAAAACCCCCGCTCACATACTTTGGACCTGTTGCTAGGAGAGGCTATTCCTTGGAAAGGGACATCATTCTTGAGAATGTGGAGGGTCAGCAAAAGAGAGGAGGAAGACCTTCAGTGAAATAGATTGGCACAGTGACTGAAGCAATTGGTTCAAAGTGTGTCAGAGATGATGGCACAAGACAGGGCAAGGTTCAGATCTGTTGTTCGTAGGGTCACCATTAATTGTAGTCAACTCGATAGCACCTAACAACAACAATAGCTGGCAGGACCAGTTATCAAACAAGTTCTGTATGTCATGCTGCCTTTGTTAGACTGGAGCAGATGTTTCTTGAACATGAGGACCTAAAGAAGTTCTTAAGCACACAAATGTGGGTCTCTCTCTCTCTCTCTGTGTGTGCTAAGGAAATATCTCCAACAGCTTTTCCCCCCCTCTTAAAAGCTCTGGTGAAATCTGAGTAACTTTATTTTAGGAAAGGCCAGAAATGCTTCTGTTTGGACTATTGTACTAAACCACAAAGATTCCTAAATGGTAAGGATTTGAAGATGAGAAGAGCAGGGCTGTTGGAAATCCTGAGCTGCCAATGATGGAGATGAAAAGAGAAGGTCAGTTTCGTCAAAGGAAGCAGAGCCTGGGTGCCCATCAAAGACCCTGAGCTCCAGGTGCAGAGGCTGATGTGCTGGTAGTTGTTCAGGTAGGGATTTCAGTTTGAGGCAGAAGAACAAAGGAGCTGAGTGAGGAGCTGAGAGAGGGAGGGGCAGAGGCCCAGCAAACCTAGGCACCAGCACAGGGGCCTTGTTCCAGCATAGAGCTGAGGCTGTGGGGTCAAAGGAGGGCAAGAGAGAAGCCAGAGGAGAAAAGCTGACAGGAGTGGAAAGCACATTAATGAAGTTGAGGAGAAGACACCAGGAAGAGAGGAACTGGAGATGGGGCTGAAGTTTAATTGGCTCCTCTCAGCATAGAAAACCAGGATTCTCACGGGCCTGCTTTGTCATGAGTGCCCCTTGCTTCCCTGCCATCCTGGATCTGACTGTCTTTACCCAAATCCTAACAGCCTCCCAGAGGCTCCTTGCCCTTTTTGAAGGTAGTCTTACATATTGCTCAGCCTAGCTTTTCCATTTCATTAGTGATTAATGGCACAGGAGTTTGGGCCCTGGAGAAATTAGACCTGGCCAGCCAAATGTCCTTGGGAGCATTACTCAACCTCTTCGATTCTCAGTTCCCAACTGATTAAAATGAAATATCAGTACTTGTCTTATTGGGTTGTTTTGTGGCCTAAATGGGTAAGGTGTGCAAAAGACCCAGATAAGGGCTTTATACACAGAATTCCAAGTAAATTGCTAACTTTCATTATTCTCAGTGCACAAACGAAGATTTCTTTACTCTTTTAGCTGATTGTGTAGAAAAATTATTTAAGGAACCTGACTTGACACTATGACTTTCTTGCTATGTGATTTGAGAAAGCTCCCAGACCTCTTTGAACCTCAGTGTTTATATCTCTGAAATGGGTGCACAAATGGGAAGGTTGAAATGAATGTGTGCCTCAGAGAAACTCTTGTGAAAAGTGTTAATGAAACACTTCCTCCATTCTATACAAGTTGAAAAAAAATCTTTAAGTTGGTCATTGCATAGATCCAGTTCAGATCCATCATCAGTCACTGAGGAGTTCTATGTCAGGCATGCTGATAAATGCTGACTGAACGTGGACATGGGAGTGAGTGGACCAAACCCCTGCCTTTGAGAGGCTCATGTTTAAAGGCGGTTGTGTATTGAATTGTATCCACCTCCAAGAACATATATGTAATGATATGATGTGGAAGATATGTAATGATCTCCATGATCTAATAAACCAAATAGTTGTAGGAGGATTCAGGTTGAAGCCAACACACCTTGATCCCATCACAGCCTTAATTCCATTTAAAAGAAATTCCCCTAGAGTGTGGGCTGTAAAACCTTGTATATCGGTAGTGTTAGGGCAAGAAAATTGAGCTGAAGGTTCTAGGTTCCAAACAAAGAAGAATTGCTAGGACTGGAGTGGGTCCTTTTGGATTTGGGACTTTATATGAAGAGGCTTCTTGATAATGGGGGAAGGCTGAGGCACAGGGATCTCCAAGGAATGGTTGGCCTCCTCTACTGATAGTGGTGCCAGGATGGACTGGGGTGTTACTTGTAGAACTGGCACCTTGAGCTTGGACTTCAGACTTCTTAAATTGTAAGAGAATTGACTTGTGTTTGTTAAAGTCATCCACTTGTGATGTCTGCTAGGCAGGCTTAGCTGAACTAACTCAATGCCTAGTGATGACCCACCCTGGTGCGGGTGTCCCTGTGAGCTGCAGATAATTTCTGCATGCACGCAGCTGCTAACTGGAAGTCTGGAGGTTTGGGTCCAGTCAGAGATGTCTCAGAAGCCAGGCTTGGGACCCTACCTCTGTGGAATTAGTAACTGAAGATCTTAACAGAGTACAGTTGCATTTGGAGCCAGAACTGACTAAAACTTAATTGTTGACAACGAAAAAAGTAAATTAAAGGAGAACACAGAGTAACTGTTTGAAGAAAAAACACCAAAAACATTACTGTTGGTGGTGGACAGGCTGTTATTGGATACATAGGTAAAGTCAGAACACAGATGCTCTTTCAGCAGGGAATAAACTGTCTTCAGAGGGGAAATGAGAATGTTTAAAATAAGACTCCCTCCCCCAGTTCATTAAATTAGTACAAAACCAATAGAGAAAATATGGAAAAAAGCACATGGAAACGAAATTCCCCTGGGATCTCCCGTGTCAGTGCATGTGTGTTTATCTTATCTTGTATATAGTGGGTGTGAGTACATATCCAAAGTTGAGACCATGCTTTGCATACTGTGTTGTCATTTGTTTTTTAAATTTTAACAAAATGCCCTTTTCCACAAGCAAACTCTTGCTCACTTTCAGGGCATTTAGGTAAAACTGAAAAACAAGTAATAACATAGAGGAGAAAGATGTGGGCATCATTTTAGGCAACAGGGACAGAATAATGGCTTTGGCTCTTTGCTTGGGAAGTGCTGCAATTCTCTCCTACACACTTCACAGTGGTGATGGAAAACAACGTTTAGCTCCAGGTGTGTGAATTTCAGGGTATATTGTCTCCAGTAGCAACTGGTCCTCTGTTTGCTCAGAGATGAAAAGGAACCTAGTTCCAAATCCATATAAGCCTGAATCTTTCAAGTGGACACCCAGAGCTTTTCCTCGGTAAGCTGAGATGCAGGAGCCTCTTCTGGGATGCAGAAGAGATCTTGATATTCCAAGGGTTGCCATGCCCACAACACTTTCTTCTAAGGAAAAGGAATCCAAGAGGAATTCTCTGCTTCAGGGTCTTAGTGCTCAGGCTGTTTGCATCTCTGTAACCAGGCCAGGGAGCATGGCCTGAGCCATCAGGAATCTGTGTGTGGACTGTTTCTGAAGGAGGCCTGCTCCCCTGGAGATGCTTGGTGGAAAGCTCTCCAGTGGATATGTCCCATACTATGAGATGTGCAGATCTGGGTTACTGGGGTTCAGTTGAATCCACTGCCATGCCAAACTGGTCATTCTAGTTCACCACTGACCCTGCTATCCATTCTACTGCTAAAAACTAGAATGATCTGGTAGCTGATGAAGCAGCATCTGGGACGGTTTCCGAGCACATCATTATGGTCAACCGCCGCTGCTAGAACAATCAATGCCTGAGTCTCCTTTAAAATCTAAAAACTCAGTTTTCTTTCTAAGGTTGTTCTTGGTATGCTTGACTGGTCCATAGCAGTTCACAAGATTGTTAAATTCTCAAGAATTATCTTATTGTCTTTTTAAGAACTCACTCACTCTTTGCTGTCCAGTCAGAACCAACTTTATAGCTGACCCTCTAGCAGGGTTCCAGAGGTTATAAATGACACAGCCAGAGATTATCTATCTTTTCCCCTGAGGAGTAGCTGGTGGATTTGAACCTTATGCCTTTGGATTGCTGGTACAACTCCTCACCCCCTAGTCCAGGTAGCCTCCAGTCACATGCACTTAAGATAAACAAGATTCTATTTGAAGCACAGACAAGAAATACTCAAAACACATTGCCCCCTGGTTATATATTCCACTGTTCCCAAGATCACTTGCATCTTTTGCATCCATGTGCTGGAAATACTGTAAAATGATGCACTACTGAAGAAATACAAGTGGTACTGTTGCTATAAGTAGCTAAGTGCTCTCTAGCTAACACGAAAGCTAGCAGTTTGAACCCAACAGCTGTTGTGTGGGAGAACGACGTGGCAGTGAGCTTCTGTAAGGATTTACAGCCTGGGAAACCCTAGGAGATGGTGTCCTAAAGGTGGCCACAAGCCCGAATCGCCGTGACAGCGGTGAAACTGATTTTGCATTTTGAGCGTGCTATTGCACCTTCCTTTCCAATTTGTAGTTATTTCACTTTGACAGGTTGAAATTGGACATCAAGACCTTAACCTGCTGTGAGCTGGTGGTTAAACATTTACCAGCATCCCACTGCCCTCCGGCACTGGGGAAGCCAGGATCCTGAAGATGCTCCCTGCGGAGAGCTTGTGCTGCATCTTCCTTTCTTCCACCAGCAACTCAGCACAGCCTGCCACTGGCAAGCAATTCTGTGTATGCTACCCATTTGTTAATAACCTCACAGCAAAGGTTTACCAGTCCATTCCTAAGAGGCAGCTAGACTCAAATCACCACCTGCAGGCATATTGTCCTTACTGCATTCCTGTTTATCTGTGCGATTTAATTAATAGGTGCAGTGAGGATGCCCTGTCTCCAGCTCTTTCTCAGTTTTCCCCTAGCCTGAGGCACTGTCCAAGCAGAAATGAGAGAAGTTTTTAGTGCTAGGACTGCTTGTTGCTAAGTGTAGGTGGGCTTCTTGGGAAAACAATTCCACCCTTCCTCCCACCAAGCTGAGAAGACAGCATATATATGTTACTGTGCTGATTGCCACCAACTCCAAGTGGCAATGATTATGAGTGTGAATTGACTCGAAGGCAAATAACAGTGATGGTGATTGGACTAGGATACATCCTGCTCCATCTAGTCTGACCTCATGTTAACTAATTACATCTCCAAAGATTCTGCTTCCAATGCAAGGTCATGTTCAGGCATCACTGCTAACATCTCTAAAGACCTTGTTTCTAATGTAAGATCATGTTCACAGGTACTAGGGGTTAGAACTTCTTTCTGTCTTTTCGGGGGACACCATAGGGAGCTCTAGTGGCCCAGTGGTAAGAAGCTGTGCTGCAATCCCAAAGGTACACAGTCTGAATCATCGACCAAATGCTCCAGGGGAGAAGGATGGGCAGTCTCCTCCAGCATGGTTAGTTGACTCTGAAAAGCTGCTTAGCTACGGGTCAGTTCCAACTTGACGGTAAACAACAACAATATTCAGGCCATAATGCCATCTTTCTGGTTCTTTGATCAAGTAATTTTGGTATCTCTTCTAGCTGCAGGGTTGCTGCCAGGCCATAAGCCCCATCCAGCTCAGTCTTCTCAGAACTTTACTGTCCTAGCCTCTCAGGGATGCTGTCTTCCACAGAGGAGCTTTCCTCTACCCTAATCCTCTTGGAGGTACAATAGAGGTAATAGTGCTCCAGAGGAGCACGGCTTCACACCTGCTCTGGAGGACTGGATGCAGGCAGTGTGATTCTGCACTTCATCTGAGATCCCTGAGCCTAAATTGGACACAGGAGCAGAAGAGCCTCTGCCTTCCATGCTGTCTTGGGCCTGAGCATAGCAGCCGGGACCAGTGGCCACTGAAGACCAGAAAGACCTTCCTGAAGGTTCCAGAGCAGACAGAATCTGGAACCTTCAAACAGCCTCAGTGCAGAGCAGCAAGTGGTGGGAGGAAGCCACAATTATAGCTGAGCTGGAACGTATTGTATTTCTCACCATTTCAGTGAGTGAGGACCTGGAGTTACACTTAATTTGATTTAGAAAAGTACAGCAATGTGATATTTGCATCAGAGTCTTTTAATGGAATAAGATTCCGACCTGGCAGATCAGTATTTATCAGGCACTTCCTTAATACAACACAGCATTTGGTCAGGTGCTATTATAAAAAAGATCCTATTTCAGGGTCTTTAGGGGTGGCACAGTGCATTATGTGTTGTGCTGAGCCCTGGTGGTAGTGTAGTGAGCTGCTAACAGAAAGGTCAGCGGTCCAACCACCAGAAGCTCTGGGACAGAAAGACAGGCAATCTCCCACTAATATTTTACGGCCTTCCAGACCCAGAGGAGACTAAATATGAGTCACAATGAACTTGACACCACTGGGTTTGGTTTTGGGTTTAGGGGTAAAAAAAGGAGCAGTGGTAGTTCAGTGGTTAAATAAATAGAATGCTAACTAAAAGTTTGGTAGTTCAAAATCTACCAGGCTCTCTGTGACTGAAAGATACAAGAGTTGCTTCCACAAATGACTTACAGCAGTGTCTACCTGACAGAGCATAGGAATGTTAACACAACCTATGGGTTAATAGAAAGCAAAGTGCCTGGGATACATAAAGCTTTCTTTCCTTAAAATAATGTTTCCGTCTCCTCTTTTCTCTAGTGTGTGTGTTTTGATTGTAGGACCCTGTATCAGAGCAGATCCTCTGAGAAGCAGATGCCAGGATGAGATTTAACGTGCAAGGATTTCTTTTAAAAATTATTTTATACTAGTTTACATACAAAGTTAATAAAATTCATATACATTTGGTAGGTCAAGGGAGGCATGGGTACATGAAAGGGGAAATATATGGTGTGAAAAACAACATGCAAAGATATTACGAGAGAAACACATAGGGGAGAACTTGGAGTGGGATCCCAGGATAGGCTGGGGAACCATTGGATTACGATGGGAGTCTGATGCTGACTAAAAGAGAGAGGGTAGAAGGTGGGATGAAAGTTTCTAGTTCATCTTGCCTGTGTTTTCCTGGAAAGGAGTCATGTTGGTGTCCCTGCCCTGCTGAACAACTGAGGACAACCTGTGGAGGAAGCTCCTGTGTGAACATGTGCGTAGATTTCAGAGGCAGAAACTGGGACCCTCAGTCAGTTGTGCTCTGTAGTTCTAGGTCTTGGAGGCTAATACTCATGGCCCACATTAGGCCCCTCCTCTTGACACTGTGCCTCTGAGGGCCCTGCCTCGTCCTCTATTATAGGCCTGGGGCCCAGCCTGAGTCTGGTTCATGTAAACATCAGTCAGCATTTGTGGAGTGTGGCAGTCTATAGGTTTTGGGTTTGTTTGTTTGTTTGTTTTGTTTTTAGGTTTTGGTTTTTTTAGTTTGGGTCCTTTAAGTATAGAGTGCTAAAAAGAATTATTCTCAATTCTTTTTTCTCTAGAAGTTGACTGGATGACTATGTGAGCTCATCAAGCTGGCCTGAATGCCTTTGAGGCGGAACTCCTTTCATGTGTTAACAGCTGCAAATGTCTCCCACCACCATCTGAGCAGCAATCCCTTACATCAGTCCCTTGCCAACAATGCCACCTCAGTTACAACTAGAAATCAAAGAACATTTTTAATGAAAAAAAGCCCTTTATCTCCTTTTCTCCCCCCACCCCAATCCACTGCAATAATTTGGAAACTGTTAGTGACATTTAAACCCTGATAGATATTCAGATGCTAGAGAGAAGCCGTTCTAGCAACACCATCTCCAATAGCTAACATTTCACCTGCGACCTTTACTTTTATATAATGCCAACAATATATAGAACAAATGTTTGAAGATCCTGAGAGAGGTGTTGGAGCTTGGGGAACCCATGTTCTCACTATCATTACAGTCATTTATTATTCAGAAAACGTCTTTGGAGTGCCTTTTCCATAAGGCTAATTTGCATATGCATGTCTCTTTTGTACTTTGGGCTATCGGAGGATGGCACATGTTAGCTGGTTTTCTTTCTTTTTTTCTTTAATTATCCATTGTTGTGGACACAGTGGATTCTGAGTGCTTTCCAGACTAGAAGGCTTATCTTTTTTTTTTTTTTAGAAGGCTTATCTTACAGCACATTGTTGGATCATATTTGATTGTGATCCATAGGCTTAAATGGACTCATTCTTCGAAGTACCCAAATCTTTCCTAATCTGCCCTGTTGTTAAGTGCAGTTGAGATGAATATCACTTGCAGTGACCCCATGAACTACAGATCTGAATTCTATCCTATCCTATCCTATCCTATGTGAACCTCACAATCTCTAACACACTCAAGCCCATTGCTGCACTCACTGTGTCAATCCACATGGCTGAGGGTTTTCCTTTCCTTCACTGTCCCTCCACTTTCCCAAGCATGATGTTCCTTGCTAAGAAAGCCTCTCCTGGCATCATGTTCAAAGTATGTGAGATGAAGCGTTACCATCTTTGCCTCAAAGGAACACTCTGGCTGCACCTTCTCTAAGACATATCTGTTTGGGGTTTGTGGGGTTTTTTTTCTTCATCCTTATTCATTGTCCAGGTCTTCGATGCATAACAAGTTACTGAAAAGGCCATGGCCTGAATCAGGTGCACCTTAGCCTGCAAACTGACATCATTGCTCCTCAATAATTTGGAGAGGACCCTGCTATAGTCTTTCCCAGTGCAGTATGTCTCCTGATCGCCTGACTGCTGGTACCAAGTGTATTGATTCTAGATCCAAGTAAGATGAAGTGGTTGACAGTTTCAATCCTTCTCCATCTGTCATGGTATTGCCTATTGGTCCAGGAGCAAAGATTTCTGTTTTCTTGACATTGAGTTGTAATCCATAGTGAAGACTGCAAGGTTTTACCTTCTTCAGCAAGCATTTAAATTCTTCCTCACTTTTCAGCAGGCAAGATTGTGTCATGTGCATAACAAGAGTTATGATGAGTCTTTCTTTAATCCTGTTGCCACATTCTTCTTCAGAGTTCAGTTTCTCGAATAATTTGCTCAGCATTCAGATTGAATAGTTACAGAGAAAGAATAAAACTCTGGTACACATCTTTCTTGATTTTAAAGGTGTTATTATGTTCCTCTGTTCTATGTGCCTCTTGGTGTAGGTCTAGGTTTTGCATGAGCACAGTCAAGTGTACTGGGATTCCCATTCTTCTCAATGTTGGCAATAATTTAGTCTGTCCTACTGTGCTTAAACCTGACCACTGGAACTAGATGTTAGTGACATCATGGCAATATGCAAGCACCACAGTAAAACCACAGTAAAACTGATATATATAGACAGTGGACTTCATTTTAGGCACTGGCAGATGCAGATCAAATCCATGTACAGCCTTTGGTTAAATCAAGTAGATTTGGATTGAGGTAGTTACATCTTCCCATGTGGATTGGGGTAGAATTCTGCTAATTGAGTAAGAAACCAAAGGTGTCTATGACCAGGAATTTAGACAAGATATGCTTTGACAGGAAGCTTAAGAGACATCTTATTCCCCAAGTTTGCCTTTGCTTTTTATGGTGAGAATACCATGATGGGATGAGGGGGGAGGTGTGAAGGGGGACGGAGCGCATCTTGCTCACTCAGCATGTAGGAGCTGCTGCAGGCATAGACACACTACCCAGACCTGGCTAGTCAGGTCAAGGACCCCCTACAGAGCAATTAGGCCCAACCTAGAGACCTCTGTACTCTCTTCCTGCTATAGTTGGAAGCCATCTTGTTATGGCAAGAAAAGAGCTTGTCTGAGAAGGGAATCAAAGTGTATAAGGGGCTGAGAGGTAGGAAGAGGCCAGTTCCTGTATCATTTGAACTCAGAAATCCAGAAGTTATAAACCAAACCTAATGTCCTGCCGGCAAGTTGCTTCTGACTCGTAATGACCCTCCACTGGGTTTCTAAGGCTGTGAATCAATGGAAGGAGACTGGCCATATTTCTCCCATGGAACTTCTGGTGGATTCCAGCTCCTGAAGACATACAGCATCTTGGTTAGCAGAGCTATCACTACACACTTTGCCACCAAACAGTAAATTCTCCCCATGCTTAAAATTATCTCAGTTATGTCTTCTATCACTTGCTTCTGATAAAGACTTCTAACTGATTGATACAGGATGTCAGGCATCAGACACATATAACTCTAAATAGAGGAAACAAAATATGCTTTTCTGGTGGTAATGACATTTAGTCACTCATTCCATAAATATTTATTAAGCTTCTGTTACATGCCGTTCACTCTGCTACATGCTGTGGAGATCCAAAAGCTACCCTAAAGGGATAGATGTCCTGACTGAAAGAGGGTTTGGAATAGAAGGTGAGGCTTAAAAAAGGTAGGAGGGAAAAGTACCCTAAGAGATGCAGGTCTTATGTTGAAGGGACCATGGGGAGGAAGCACTAACCCCAAAGAGAGCACTTGGGGCGGGCCTCTCCCTCATGAGGCTTCTGGTCTTCCACATCTTGGATGCTGAGCTCAGCTCCTGGCACTGGCCAAGTGCTCAGTAAGTCCTTGAAGGATGAATGGCTTTGGAGAAGCTGTGACACTGAAGAATGGGACAGCTCAAGCTCTGAGCACAGCTTCCAGGCAGAAAGGTGGGAAATCACAGAACCCCGCCTATAACTCTCACTGACTACACAGTCTGGTAGAAGAGGGAACACTTTACTGCGCTAAGTGTACAGGAGTGAAGTCAGCTCCAATGGCACATCTGACAGTGAACGGATTTCTGGGTTTTAGCGAGTGAAACCTCATGTTTTACCTGAGATCCCACTGACCCTCTTTGCATGGCAGCCTCCTGGGACTGGTCTTGGGCCTTGTGTCTCTTTCTAAATCACCCTAAAAAGAAATAAAGTTGTATTGATTTTTACCCCTGATTAGAATTCTTACATGTTTACAAAGGTTTTGTGAAAGAAATGAAATTGATGACAAGAAAAAAAACCTCTCAGAATACTACTCCCAAAATTAATGATGATTGACACACAAACTCATTGTTGTTGTGTACTGTGGAGTCACCTGCGACTCATAGCAACCATATGTACAACAGCCCTAAAGCCTGCCCTATCCTGAGGCGGTATCACTGACTCTCCTTGCCCCAGTTACCATATTAGTCCATCTCATCCAGGGTCTTCCTCTCCTGTGCTGTCCTTTCACCCTTCCAAGCATGATGTCCTTCTTCCAAAACCAGTCCCTCCAGGTCATGTTCCCAAGGATGTGAGACAGTGCTTCAAAATCCTAGCCTCCAAAGAAAAACTTGGTTTCACCCTCTCCAAGCCCACAGTATGTTCAAGACTTCACCAGCACCACAACCAAAGGTGTTGATTCTACTTCTGTCATCCTTAGTCATTGTCCAGCTCTCTGGTGTATAGCAAGTAATTGAGAAGACCATGGCCTAGATCAGGTGCACCTTCGTCTCTAGACTGACATCATTGCTTCTCAGGACTCTGGAGAAGTCCCTAACAGCAGATTTTCCCAGTGCAACACAGACACAGAGATGTGCAAAAATGGAGCCATCCTGATTTCACTGTGTTTAAATGAGACATCTTTCTATGGCAACCAACAGAACTGAGTTATCCTTTTAATGGCTGCTGAGCATTCCACTGGAAGGAAAAGCCAAAAGTTATTGAGCCAGTTTTGGGTCCCCCCCCCATCATTGGACACTTATGTTGTTTATAAGTTTAAAGCATTTAACCATTAAACACTGTCATGAGTAAGCATTCTTAGAGCCATATATTTTTTCTACAGCATCTCTACCTGATAAGTTCCTGTGGGTGGAATTGCTGGGTCAAATGAAATGTATGCTTCTAAAACTCTGACACACGTTACCAATCTGACTTCTGGTATTTATTCCAAGAGGACCCATCCCTCTACATTTGTTCATCTGAAGGGCAGGGAGGGATAGCCTTGCCCAGAGTGTGAAGCAAAGAGTCATATTTGTCTCTCCAGTCTCTTTGCCACTGAGGCTTCTTGTCAAGGAAACTTGCTCCTGGACACGGGTGTGATCAGCAGCAGTTGTGCTCAGAGGGGTTGGAAACTTCCTTCTTCCAGCCTCGGGTTCTGGGCCAGTTCCCATCTCCTTCCTTTAGTGCAACACAGGTGGAGGACACCATATTCCTGACAATAATACTGCAGGCTCTGCTAAATTTTTTTTTATAAAAATTTATTTTACAATCATGCATATACATGGTGTTTTGAATTTACTAAATTTTTGAGAACATGGAAAGCCCCCAAGTCTCTCAACAATATTTTCCATCACATCATAGTCCAGATCATATTAAAAAAATAAACCAATATATCAAACCCGTTGTTGAGTTGGTTGTAACACATAGTGACTGTAGAACAGATTAGAACCTCTCCATGCAGTTTTTCAAGGCTGTGCATTTTTATGGATGCAGACTGCCACATCTTACTCTGTGGAGCAGAGGTGGGTTTGAACTGCCAACTTTTTCATTAGAAGCCAAGTCCTTTGACCATTGTGTTTCCAATGGCACCTTTAAGGATACTCAATATGTCAGTAATGATATTAGGGTAAGTTCTCTTTGGGGAGGAGAAAGCTTGTTTATTCTGGCCACAGTCATTGTGCATCTTTCCTTCTCCACATGATAATTTAATTCTACACACACTCAGCAAGGAGATTTCTCCCTAACTGAGGGCACTTGCTTAACTGATCCATCACAGGGTGTGTCCACCAGCAGGCAAGAAAGGGTCCAGTGTGAGGGACACGCCTCCTTAACTAGTGATGAGGCTCCAGGAAGGAGTGATCTCTATGCATGAGTCAGTAGTCCTCGTTTGTCTACAGCTCGTTTATGAGCGTCTGCTTTGAGACAGGCCCTGAGCCAGCTCAGGGAAGCTAGTTGGCAGAAAGCAATGATGATGGGCTCTGACGAGGTTTTCCAGAAAGCCCAGAAGTTCAGTCATCCTGAAGCTGTATAACCAAAAATCAGTCCTATCGCTAGCGATGGCAGCTCATTGCAACCCTTCATTGAGTTTCTCAGGCTATAAACCTTTGCAGGAGGAGACTGCCCTTATTTCGCCTGTGGAGCAGTTGGTAGATTCCAACCACCAGCCTTTTTATTCACAGTGCAACAGTTAATACACTACACCACCAGAGAGTCTTGAAGCCCATTGTTGTTGAGTATGGTCAAGTGAGAACCAGCTCATAACTGACCCTCCAGCAGGTTTTCAGAGGCAGCAAATTGCATGGGAGAAAATGGCCCATCCTTCTTCTATGGTGCATATGAACTGCATGCCTTATAATGACATCTGGGAGTCCTATAAGTGAAGTGAAAATTGGCAGACCTTGGTGTTACAATGACCAGAGTTCCAACCTTATTTGGAATACTGCCTATCCATTATTTTATAGATTCAAGCCTCAGCTAAGGAGATCTGGTGGTATAGTAAAGCATTGGTTAAGCATTTGGCTACTAACCAAAAGGTCAGTGGTTCAAACCCACCAGAGAGAAAGATAAGTCAGTCTTTCTACTTCTATAAAGATTTATGACCTTTGAAGCCCTGTGGAGCAGCTCTACTCTGTCCTGCAGGGTTTTCATAAATAAAAAAACGTAGTGGCTGAGGGTTTGGTTTAGATTTGAAACTTTGATACCCTCATTTGTGAAGTGGAAATGGTTTCAAGCTCCTAGAAGTGAGAGGATTCAGTTGAGGTGTGTCATGCAATGTGCAATAGAGCTTGACGCACTCAACAAACTTTAGCTCTGTTGTCATTTCCATTTTATAAGATGGAGAGAACAGTACTAATCATGTAAAGCTGTTTTAATGATTGAGAGAAAGTTTGTTAAGTGTTTTGCATCTAAAAAAGTTTAATAAATGCTGCTTTTACAGCTGTTCCTCTGTGTTAGAAATATCACTTTCAAGAACAGGACATGTGGGGGGCAAAGGGACACTGAGGTCTTAGGAAACAGTTTAATTTTTTAAAGGGAATTTGTAGGTTTTGCCTTTTAAAGGCAGACTCCTCTTCTTGGGGGATCGTCAGTAACTGCCACAGGGAGGAAACAATTGCTGTCAGAGAAAATGAAATGCCTGTCGCCGCTTTGTGAATTATAGGGTGACAGAAGAATTCATCTAGAGAAAAAGAGAGGGCAAGAAACACTCCTGGGAAGTGAGGGAAACAGGGTTGGTGACCCGTGTGGGCCAAAGGAGATGCCAATCAATGAGAGAGACTCTTGGTCAGGGATTGGTGGCTGAATTTTCAGCACCGAGAAGTCCATTTTCACTTTTTCCTCCTTTGTAACATCAACAACTAAATGCTGTGATCACCCTTTCTTCATTCCAGACTGTGAGAACCCTGTGTTGGTGCACTAGAGAAAAGGAACATGACCTTGCTCATCTAGAGACTTGAACCTGAGCAATGTCTCAGAACAAGAGGAAAAAAGAACAATGTGTTCTTTTCTTAAATTTTTTTATGTCATTTTATTATTTTTTTGTATGTGTATCATCAAATCGGATCTCACTGTACAGGAGGAGATTGCCCCTCCTTTTTTTTTTTTTTTTTAACCACGTACCTCTGGGATTGCAGTGCAGCTTCTTGCCACTAGGCCACCAGAGCTCCCCAAGAACGATGTGTTCTTTACTGCTTAGGAAAGCTTTGCAGTTGCCTTCAACTCTCAGATGATGATGAGCTGTCGTAGTTGTTGTTGTTAGGTGCCATTGACTCGAGAATGACTTAGAGTGACCCTCTGAATAACAGATCTGAACTCTGGCCTGTCATGTGCCATCCTCAGAATCTTTGACACACTGGAGCCGGTTCATTGCTGCAGTCACTGTGTCAATTCATCTAGCTGAGGGTCTTTTTTTCTTGTACCCACCTTCCACCTTTCCAAGCAAGATGTCCTTCTCCAAGGAACAGCATCTAACAACATGCCCCATGTATGTGAGACAAAGCTCCTTTTAAGATTGTAGATCATCTTAAAGCAAAAGATGACTGTCCCAGAAGGTAAAAGAACTCATAAAATTCAATCCTCAAAAAATAAACCTTCACGATGAATTTATTTTTTATTAGGCAGATTGGTAAAAACGCCTTTTGAATCCAAAGATGTTGAGGTAAATAAAAGGTAAAGAAGAATACAACACATGCATCATTGTCAGGAGACTATGAGTTGCCCATTTTTTTGAGACACACATCTGTTGGTGATTTCTGCCATGGTAAAGAGATGAGCTTTGATGACTCAAAATAGTATGCATATCAACTTTGAGCACAGCTTCCAAATGTTTTACCAGCCCCAGTGGGATCAATTTGGCACTCAGGGCACTAAGCATTTTATGTATGCCACCTCAAGTTTTGGCATTGGAATCAATGAAGAGCATTTTAATGATGAATTAGAACTCTACCTCCTGATATAAATAACCTGTCATTTAAATTTGCCAGCAAGAATGCCCTTCTTATTTTGCCAGTTGGTCATGTAAATATCCACCAGCCTTGCACAATCCCCAGTTTTGTGTGACATTGTCAAGAATTGTTAAAGAAATTATAATGACGACTTGGGAAGGAAGAACAAGGAAGAATGTCTAAAAGAGAGAGAAATCTTAGGAATCTGTGACCTGGAAGAGGAAAAGGGGAGAATCAGAAAGGAGATTTTGCTGGGCAAAGGATGTACATAGAACAGGATTGGAGGAAGACTTGCATTATGTAGATGACACAACCCTGCTTGCTTAAACTGAGGAGGACCTGATCTTTCTGCTGCAGAAAGTCAAGGACTGCAGTCTTCAGTATGGATTGAAGCTCAGTATCAAGAAAACAAAGATTCTCACCAATGATAGATGGAGATTGAGATTGTCAACAATTTCAGCTTGCTCATGTCCACAATCAATCAACACTCTTGGAACCAATCAAAAAAACAAATTGGATTAGGAAAGTCTTTGTCAGGAGCCCATCCAGAGTGCTACAGGTCAAAGATGTCAGTCTAGAGATTAAGGTGTGCCTGATCCAGGCCATAATCTTTGCATTTACTTGCTATGCATCAGAGAGCTGGACAATAACTAAGGATGACAGAAGAAGAATTGATGCCTTTGAGTTGTGATGCTGGAGAAGAATATTGAAAATGGACTACATGAACTGTGGACTACAAAAAGAACAAATAGGTCTGTCCTGGAGAGGGTGAAACCAAGAATTCTTGCTTTGCCCCTTAGAGGCAAAGATTTTGAAGCTCCATCTTACATACTTTGGACATGTTGCCAGGAGGGACAAGTCCTCAGAGAAAGAAATCATACTTGGAAGAGTAGAAGGACAATGCAGGGGAGGAAGACCTTGGATAAGGTGGATTGATACAGTGACTAGTGTAATAGGTGCAGGTGTGTCAGAGTGAGATTGGCTCAGGGTAGGACAGGGTTCAAGAGCCATTTTGCACATAATGACAATAATGGCATGCCTAAGGATCTCTGGCAGGCAGTGGTGTAAAAATAGCTGTTGTGTAGTGAGAGCCTCCTGGGTCATAGTGCTGAGTATAGCCAGTGAGGGGAATCAGGCTCTGGTTGGCCCCTGCTTTCACAGGGCTTCTCTCTGTGGTCTTACCAATAGGTAGGTTCCTGTGGCACAGTCAAATCCAATGAGAGTCACAGCCCCACCACTGAGAAGATGGGAGGAACATAAGGGAGATTTAGCCAGGAAAAAAAGCCTGCCATCTCTTCCTCACTGGCTTTCCCCTCCAGGTCTTCTAGAATCTTCTCGGTTGCTCTATCCTCCAGGCTCTGCTCTTCCCTTCTAGTCTTCACCTATACATTTTGTTGCCTGGAAGGCTCTCACTCCACCTTCCTTTTACCCTCCCATCTCCTTTTCAGGGAGCTCTGGTAAGTAAGTTGCATTGCCAATCTAAAGGTGGATGGTTTGAATCCACTAGATGTGCCGAAGATGAGTGTTCTTCTCTTGAGTGATCTAGAACCTCTGAAAACGCACTGGAAGGTCAGCTGTGAGTAAATGTAGACCCAATACAGTGAGTTAGGTACTCAGTTCGTTAATTACCTCCTTTCTATTCCAGCGGAGACTTTTCTTCTGCAGTCTTCCTTGGCTCCAGACTGGGACGAATAACCCTATAAGCTGTTCGCATAGTTTCCTGAATTTGTTAACTTAGTCCTTTGCAAGTTTCGGGTTCCAACATGTGATCCCAACTGCCACTACTCTGTGAGTTCTTGTGGGCATATATGTACTTTAGTTATCAGTGCATGATAATCAAACCAACTGCCATTGGGTCCATTTCAACTCATTGTGACCCCTGGTGTGATGGACTGGACCCGTGCTGCACAGTGGTTTCAGAAACTGATTTTTCAGAAGTAGATTGCCAGGCCTTTCTTACAAGGTATCTCTGAAGTAACTCAAATGTCCAGCCTTTTGTTAACATCCAAGCACATTAACTGGACCACACAGGCACATGATGTGTGGTGCACATGACACACTATTATGTGTGACAGTCTTTCTGCAACTCATAAGGACTTCATGTGACAAAGTTAAGTTGTCCCATAACATGTCTGTTGTTGTTAAGTGCCGTCGAGTTGCAGGCGACTCATAGCAACCCTATGAAGGAGAGTCCTCAATGCTTGGGTGTCTCTCATCCTCTCTCCAGGTTCATAGGGTTTCCAGAGGCAAGCTATTATGGAAGGGGATGCCACTCCTCCTTCCAAATAACATGTCTAGGATCTAATTTTCACTTTAGGAGATTGTCTAGTGGTTTTCCTGCAAAACTGCTCCAAAACCTAAAATTCACTGCCCAATGAATTTATTCCTACTCACAGTCAACCCGCTAGTGGGTATGGGTTGGTCCCAACTTGATGGCACATAACAACAACAACAACTAGTAATAGGAAGAAATGTCATCTTTCTCCATCAGAACTGCTGCTGGTGGATTTGAACTGCTGGCAATGTGCAGCCTTTGGGATAGCAGTACAAGTAGCCACAAATTATGTCACCAGAGATCCCTGCAGAATGGCTTGTTGTTGCTGTGGAGTCAAATAATGACTTAAAGCAACCTACATTTTGGGAAGAACTGCTGGGTAGATTTAATCTGCCAAACTTTTTTTTAATACTAATTTATTTACAAAATTCAAATACATTGTTTTCTAGAACAGATTCTTCCAATTTCCCTCATCCCCCCATTAAATTGTACAACCCCATAATTAATCCTCCCCTTTCCCTGCACATATTCATCCCTCTGCTTCCACCCTCCCCCACCTTTGTATCCTTTATACATATTCTACAATAATGGTTTTATACAATATTTGTCCTTGTGGGATTGAGTCAGTTCACTCAGCATAATGCTCTCCAGTTCCTCCCAAGTTAGGTAATAATTTAAAAAGTCATTGTTCCTGTGTGCTGCGTAGTATTCCATTGTGTAATTGTACCATAATTTCTCAATCCATTCATTTGTGGTTGGATATCTGTTCTGATTTTCATGTTCTTGTGATGGTGAATAATGCTGCTATGAACACTGATATACAAGTCTCCGTTTGTGCTCAGTTTTCATTTTCTCAGGGTGTATTCCAAGTAGTGGAATAGCTGGGTCATATGGAATTTCTGTATTCAGCTTTTTTTAGGAAGCACCAAACTGCCTTCCAGAATGTTTGTCCCATTTTGCCAAACTTTTGGTTAGCACTTGAGCACTTAACTATTGTGCCACCAGGGCCCCTTAAACACATGACAGGTACTCATTAAACATGAAGGAGTCAAGTGGTTTATTCAGTACAGTCCACAAGTTATGGTCTTCTTTTAATTTTTTTACCTTATACTGTCAGCCTCTTTGTTCCTGCTGCTGTGACAGCTAGATATTTCTTTATTAGTGCATTTAGTTTTTACCCACATCATTAAGGCAAAACAAAGGAGAAGTGCAGCTAAAGAAATAAATTCCCCCCTCCCTTCCCTGACATAATAAGCAGGCCTTTTGCAAATGGAAAACTGGAGAATCAGTAAAGATGTTCTAAATCTCAGATTTAGACAGATGCTCCATTTAAAACCCTGTGGTGTTAATCCACAATTATGGCTTTTCTCATTTCTCACATTTCAAAGGAAATATGCATTGTCATTGTGACTTCAGAGTACAATGCTTCAGGAAAGCTTTAAGCCCAAGGACGTTTTCAGAGAGAAAATCCACACCAGAGAATGTAAGCAAGGAATCAAGCTTTTACGATTCTCAACTTTTCTGTGGTGCTAATGTCAGTGGGGATAGATGCATTTCTACGTAAAGTGCACACACGTGCTCACCTAGATTTATTAGCCTGCAGTAAAATTTGCCAGTGCCATAGCCTCTGCCATGGAGTCAATGAAAGGATATATGGATGTGGCCTTTCAGAAAGTGTAACTGCCTGCAAGTGGCAGACCAAAGCCACTGCCATTGAGTTGACCCACTCACGGTGCCCCTACAGAACTAGTAGAATTGCCCCACAGGGTTTCTAAGCACTGTAATAGCTACAGAAGAAGAGTGCCACATCATTCTCTTGCATGTGGCCTGCAGAGGGTGAATAATTAACACAGCCACTTAATAATAATGATGATAAAAATAATAATAATAATAATGATGATAACAACAACAACAACAACAACTATGTTTATGGCTTATTTCACTAAACCAAGTTATGATTAAAATAACAGCTAAATAAGACTGTTATGAAGCATGGTAAAGGGGTACAGGGTATTTGGAGACCTATAGTTTGGGATCCCGACCTAGAACTCTAATATACAAAGGACAGGAAGTCACTTACTTCCATGTTTGGCTCTGGAAAATAGGCTTACTTATAAATACTAGGCTCAAGACCTCGCACTGGTAGTCCATAGGTGGTTGTATCACTCATACAACGATGGCACCTCTCTAATAGTTCCAATCCACCAGCTTCTCTAAGGGCGAAGGAAGGGTGCTCTTCTCCTGTGCAATTACAGCTTCCAAAAACCTGCTCTGAGTTGATTCTGACTCAACCTCAGTGAGTTTGAGAGGCACAAGCTTGCTGTGCAAAATACTGCATGCACCTGGTCTTGGTAAAGACCAAACTGAAGGAAACTCACTTTCTCTCTGTGGAAAGAGCTCTGGCAACTTGGTAGGCTGCCTGTGGAGCTGCTAATTGAGAAGTTGTAGATTTGTAAGCCACTGGCTATCCCGGGAGAAGGATAGACAATCTCCTCCAGTAATGACCCACTGTCTTAGAAAGCTGATGGAATGTTATTCTGAGTCACAATTGACTAGATGACAGTGGGATTTGGGGTCTCTCAGTTAGTGCTTTTTGAGGGGTCGCAATACCTTGACCTGGTCGGCCCAGCACAGCTGTGAGCCAGCCAGTCTATGTCAGCCTTCATTTTGAGTTTCACTCTTTTTTATCTCCCCCTAAAACATAAATCCTTTTGTCATCTTTAGTCATTCTCCAACATGTACATGCATAAGAAGCAAATGGAAATACTGTGGCTTGGATCTGGCACATCTTAGTCTTTATTCGGATGTCTTTGCTCCTTAAAGTTGTTTGGAGAGATTAAAAAACATTGAAATAATACAAAGTATCATCTTAGACCACAATGCCATAAAGCTAGAAATTAACCACAAGAGGATAAAGGTTATAAAGCCATCAGCATGGAAGCTAAATAACACCCTGCTCGAACATGATTGGGTTATAGAAGAAATAAAGAATGAAATAAAAAAGTTCTTTGAGACTAATAATAATGAAAACACAATGTACCAAAACCTCTGGGATGCAGCTAAGGTAGTCCTCAGGGGCCAGTTCATAGCAATAGGAAAACACATAAAAAATAAGAAAGAAGCAAAAGAAATGATCTAACTCAATATCTTGATAAAATAGGAAAAGAACAACAATCTTATCCAACAGCCTCTAGAAGAAAGGCAATTATAAGGATAAGAGCTGAAATCAATGAGATAGAAAACAGAAAAACAATTGAAACCATCAATAAGACCAGCAGCTGGTTTTTTGAAAGGATCAATAACATTGACAAACCATTGGCAAATTTAACCAACGAGAAAAAGGAGTAGACACAAAGAACTTGATTAAGGAATGATAAAGGTGACATCACAATAGAACCAGGGTAAATTAAATCTATTAATTTTGGAATATTATGAAAAGCTATACTCGGATAAATTTGAAAACTTGGAGGAAGTGGATGTGCCCTACACAGATTGACATGGTCAGATGTAGAACACTTGAATAGATCTCTCACAAAAGAAGAAACTGAAATGGTCATAAAAAGACTCCCTCACAAAGAAATTCTGGACCAGATGGCTTCATAGCTGAGTTATACCAGATATTCAGAGAAAATTAACACCATTCTACTTAAGTTATTTCAAAGTATAGAAAAAGGAGGAACACTCCCAGAGACATTCTATGAGGCAAACATAACCCTAATACCCAAACCAGGCAAAGATATTACAAAAAAAGAAAACTATAGACCAATATCTCTCATGAACATAGATGCAAAAATCCTTAACAAAATTCTAGTCAATAGAATCCAAAAACACATAAAAATGAATAATTCATCATGACCAAGTGGGATTCATAAGAAGTATGCAAGGATAGTTCAACATAAGAAAAACGATAGTTTGCAAAGGATCTTTACCACTAGTTTTCTCAGTGCAACACCTTTTTAATTTTTTTTAATATTGGTTTGATTACAAGGTTTGTATACATTGTGTTACACATTATTCGTCATTCACATTGTGTTTCATACAATCCTTCCTATTCATTATGTTTTATAAAATTATCACCATTGGACTATGCCCACCATTACCTTGTCTTTTAGGTCTCCACTAGATCTTTCCCATTTCCTTTTCTTACCTCCTACCACCCACCAAATTGTGCAACCCTGTGATTTCACCCCTACCCATTTTCTCTCCTCTACTCCCACCCCTTCCCCCATTGGGTATCCCTACATGCTTTACCATTTATCCTTCTGGGGTTTTGGGTTTCTTTTTAACAGTAGTAATCTTATGCAATTCTAAGGTGTGTGCCTGATACGGACCATGGTCTTTGCAATCAGTTGTTATGCAGCAGAGAGTTGGACAATGATCAAGGAGAATTGATGCCTTTGAGCTGTGGTGCTGGAGAAGAGTATTGAATGTAAATACCCTGGACTGCCAAGAAAACAAACAGATTCATCCTGGAGAGGGTTCAACTGGGCTGCCCATTGGAGGCAAGGATTCTGAAGCTTCGTCTGTCATACTTTGGACATGTTGCAAGGAGGGACCAGTCCTTGGAGAGGGACATCATGCTTGGGAGTGTGGAGGGACAGCACAGGAGAGAAGACACTCTATGAGGTGAATTGATTCAGTCACTGGGGTAATTGGGGTGGGTGTGTCATAGACAGTGTGATTGACACAGGACAGAGCAGGGTTTAGGGCTGTTGAACATAGAGTCGCTAGAAGTGACTTGATGGTACCTAACAACAATCTTAAGCAGTGTTTGTCTTCATGAAACTGAGTTCTCTCACATAATGCTCTCCAGTCTCTCCTAGGTTATTTGGTTGTTGTTGTTGTTAAGTGCCGTGGAGTCGCAGGTGACTCATAGCGACCCTATGAAGGAGAGTCCTCAAAGCTTGGGTGTCTCTCATTCTCTCTCCAGGTTCATAGGGTTTCCAGAAGCAAGCTATTATGGAAGTGGATGCCACTCCTCCTTCCAAGCTTGTTTTAATCGGGGAGCTCCACTCCAATCTCTGTCCACATTGGATAACCAGCCATTAACGCATTTGACACATCAGTGTCACAGTGTTCAGCCTCACAACAACCACAAGTTACCGCTGTACGGCAACTTGTACACCAGGGCTATATAACCTAGAGGAATTTCTGAAAAACAAAACAAAACAAAACAAAACAATTAAAGACAGGCCCGAGGGCCGCAGATTAAAAGTCACCCACCTTTGGCTTATTAGTATCTGGGAGTCATAGCAACCCTAAATACAACAGCCCCAAACCCTGCTCTATCCTGTGCCAATCTCACTGTCTCTGACACACCTACCCCAATTACCCCAGTCACTGAATCAATCCACCTAATAAAGGGTCTTTCTCTCCTGTGCTGTCACTCCACCCTCCCAAGAGTGTTGTCCCTCTCCAAGGCCTGGTCCCTCCTTGCAACATGTCCAAAGTATGTCAGATGAAGCTTCAGAATCCTTGCCTCCAAGGAGCAGTCTGGTTTAACCCTTCCCAGGATGAACCTGTTCATTTTCTTAGCAATCCATGGTACCCTCCATACTCTTCTCCAACACCATAACTCAAAGGCATCAATTCTCCTTCTACCCTTTGTAGTCATTGTCCAGCTCTCAGACACATAGTAAGTGATAGTAAGGTACATCTTAGTCTCCAGAGTGACACCATTGCTCTTCAGTACTCTGCAGAGGTCCCTAACAGCAGACTTTCCCATCATGATATATCTTTTAATTTCCTGGGTGCTGGTGCCAAGAATGTTGACTGTGGAGCCAAGCAAACTAAAACTGTTAACAACCTCAATCTCTTCACTATCCATCCCGATGCTGCCCACTGGCCCAGTGGTGAAAATCTTTGTTTTCTTGATATTGAACCTCAATCCATATTGAAGCCTGCAGTCCTTGACCTTCTACAGCAAGCGCTTCAGATCCTCTTCAGTTTCAGCAAGCAGGATTGTGTCATCTACATAATGCAGATTGCTGATGAATCTTCCTCCAATCCTGGTGCCATACTTCTCCTCATACGGCCCAGCATCTCGGATAATCTGTTCTGCATATAGATTGAAAAGGTATGGAGATAGGACACATCCCTGGTGTACAACTTTCCCAATTTTGAACCATGCAGTGTTTCCTTGCCCTGTTCTGACGACTGCTTCCTTCCTAGTCCAAGTATAGGTTCACATTAGCAAGATCGAGTGTTCTGAAATTCCCATTCTTCTCAGAGTCAGCCAGCCATTGTTTGTTGTGATCCACACTGTTAAACACCTTTGGTATAATCAATGAAACAAAGATAGACATTCCTCTGGTACTCCCTGCTTTCAGCCAAGATCCATCTAACATTAGCTACAATATCTCTAGTACCACGACCCCTTCTAAACCTAGCCTACACTTCTGGTAGTTCTCTGCTGATTTGCTGTTCCAGTTGTTTTTTTTATTATCTCCAGCAGAATCTTGCTTGCATGTGATATCAATGATATTGTTTGATAATTTCCACACTCTGTGGAATCACTTTTCTTTGGAATGGGAACAAATATAGATTTCTTCCAGTCAGTTGGCCAAGTGGTTATTCTCCAGATTTCTTGACACAACTTGGTGAGCATATCTAGGGCAGCAACTGTTAGTTGAAATATGTAAAATTGGTATACCATCAATTCCTGGGGCCTTATTTTTTGCCAATTCCTTCAAAGCAGCTTGAACTTCTTCCTTCATCACTATAGGCTCTTGCTCATATGTTGTTTCATGAAATTTTTGTGTCTGCCAATTTCTTTTGGTACAATGACTCTGTATACTCTTTCCATCTTCTTTTAATACTTCCCGGATTGTTTAATATTCTGCCCAAAGCATCCTTAAGTATTGCAACTCAAGGTTTGAATTTGTTCTTCAGTTCTTTGAGCTTAAGAAATGCTGAGCGAGTTTGGCCCTTTTGATTTTCTGACTCCAGCTGCTTGCACATTTCATTGTAATATTTTACTTTGTCTTCCTGCGCTACCTTTTGAAATATTCTCTTCAGCTCTTTAGTATCTTGAATTCTTCCCTCTGCCTTGGCTTCTCGGCTCTCTAGTGCAATACTCAGAGTCTTTTCTGACATCCATTTTGGTCTTTTCTTCTTCCAATCTATCCACCAGGTCTACAGGACACATCACCCTTGCTTGGGAAACATTACCCCTAAACTCAAGAGACACTGGCCACAGCATAAGAAATTGTCAGCAGCTGAAGTGCTTGGAATCACAGAAGCCCAGAAAGCTTGAAATATAATCTGAAGATCAAGGGCTGGATAGCAGGAGATAGGTGTTGAAGGGAATGCTGATGGATCGTGGAGCAGGGAAATAAATGGGTCAAGACACTTGTGTCAAGGGACAACACTGAAACTATTGGTTAATTCCACAATTGGGGAAATATCTTTCACATGTTTTTTTCTGTAAAATGCTTGCCTATCTGATACTTCTCTAAATCTGAGCATTTAGATTAAGACAGATTAAGAAGAAGGATTGGCCATCCACTTCTGAAATAGTAGGTTTCTGAAAACCCTATGTACAAGAGAACACCCATAGACTATCAGATAGGGACTAAGGCAGAGCTTTCAAGTATGGAAATACAAAGGAAGATGAACAGTTGTAAGCAGACACTAGTGATTGGAATATGGAATGTGAGAACCATGAATGTAGGAAAATTAGATATTGTTAAGGAAGAAATGGGACACACAAGTATTGATATACTAGGTATTGCAGAGATGAAATAGACTGGCATGGGGCATTTTGAGTTAGACGATCATATGGTCTGTTACTCTGGAAATGAAAAGGTGAAGAAAAATGGGTTTGCTTTCATAGTTAAAAAAGTCATTTCTAGATATGTCTTGAAATACAATATTGTGAGCAACAGGATAATATCTATACACATACAAGGAAGTCCAGTACATACCACTATCACTGAGATATATGCACCAACAACCAGCGCTAAAGAAGAGGAAATAGAAGATTTCTACCAAATTTTATAGTCAGAGATCGATCGAACATGCAGTCAAGATAACAATAACAATGGGTGACTGGAATGCAAAAGTTGGGAACAGAGAAGAAGAATCAGTAGTTGAAAAACATGGACTCAGTGACAGAAATGAAGCTGGAGGTAGAATGATTGAATTTTGCGCAATCAACGACTTATTCATTGCAAATACGTTTTTAAGAAACATAAATGCAGGTTATACACGCGGATTTCACCTGATGGTATTAGGAATCACACTGATTACATCTGTAGAAAGATGATTACATCTTGAGAAGCTCAATCTCAACAGCCAGGTGCTGATTGTGGAACAGACCACCAACTATGCATATGGAAGTTCAAGTTGAAGCTAAGGAAAATTTTATCAAATCCATGGGAACCAAAATATGACCTTGAGTCTATCCCACCTGAATTTCAAAACCATCTCAGGAACAGATTTGTGGCCTTGAACACCAGTGAGTGTAGACCAGATGAGTTGTGGGAGGGTATCAATAGTATCATCCAGGAGGAGTGCAAAACATTATGCAGTATTTTAAAAAATTGTTGTTCCTGAGTGCTGCATAGTACTCCATTGTGTGAAAGTACCACAATTTCATTCAGTAAAAATAAGGCCCCAGGAATTTATGGAATAAAAATGGAACTATTTTATCACATAAGTGTAGCCCTAGACTTGCTCACCAGCCTATGCCAAGAAACCTGGAAGGTAGCTAACCTGGCTAACGATTGGAAGAGAACAGAATTGAGAACCGAGAAATGAGCTTGTCATTTCCCCATTTGAGAGGTTTTATTTCTGTGTCGAATATTAGTTGAGCATAGATAGATGGGTCCAATTCTTTACTTCTGATGACTGCTAGAGATTTTGCATATGTTCTTTCTATGACCAGGCAGGTGGGACAGCTCTTGGTTGGTTGGCTTTTCAGCATGAGTTACCACTGGTTGCCTGGCTAAACATGGATCCTTTGGGAGGCTTGACTTTGTAGTTCTCTATCCCCAGTTAGGCCAACCCTGCCACAGCTTGGGAATCCAGCCCGACTCCCCCTCTGCCACACACCAGTACATTGGTGTTCTCGGTCAGGCTCACAGGCTAAAGTGTTTGTCCTCAAGCAGAAAGTAGACTCCCTTGCATCTTGTGGAAGACGGTTGTTGAAGTGAAAGTAGAGAATGAGAAGATGTGTCTTGCTAGAAATATGGCTTGATGATGGTTGTTATCTACAGGTAGGCCAGAACAGACTCACAGATGAACCTCAAGTCATCTCACAGGACAAGCTTGCCCATCTTTCTCCTTTGGCACAACTGGTGAACTTAAACTACATGCATTTGGGTCAGCAGCACCACTCCTTACCACTAGACCACCAGAGCTCCCTTTAACTTGATTATAAATTTTAAATAAGTCAACAAAAATATATGAGCCTCATTTGTACACTTTGTCTTAGTTTATACCCATAACGTTTAAAGGTAGGCCTGTTAGACTGGTTGGGGTATAATGTTAAGGAAGAGGAGGCATAGAGGTGACACTTCAACCATGTATTTATTGTGATTCACATGATGAAGTTCTTTCCTGCTATTTCCTGGATCCCCACCATGGGACTTGGACAACCTTGGCAGTTTTAACTAGATTAGCATAAGCATTAACAGGGAATCATGTCACCTGCAGTAATTCCAGGTGAGCTGCTGCATCAAGTCCAAGGAGTTCAATATGAATGTGTCCATGGAAGAGATGCCTTGTCCTGCACTTATTTATTAGCTAATATGTTAGTTACCTATTGCTGTGAAACAAATGATCTCCTAATTCATGGTTTATGAAAATAGTAATTAATCATCTCATCTGTTCTGTAGGTCAGGAATCTGGGCATAGCTTAACTGGATCTTCTGCTTCACAGTTTCTTTCAGGCACCAAAGTGCAATCATTTCATGGCTGAAGTGGAGAGAGATGCAAGCTTATGCAGTTGGCAGTTGGGGAAAGTGAGTTTCTTATGGCCATTGAATTGGGAGCCTTAGTTCCTCATTGGCATTAATTGGAAGACTCTTAGATCTTGGCTATGTGGCTTTTTCCATTGGGAAGTTGGCTTTATCAAAGCAAGCAAGCAATAAGGTGAGAGAAGGGATATATGAGCAAGTTTGAAGTGATAGTCTTTTGTCACCTAATCTCAGAAATGACATGGCTTTGACTGCACTTTATAGTGAAGTATGATACTACACTCTAACTTAAGAGGAGATAACAGAGGCTTATGATACCAGAGATCATTGGAAATCATCTTAGATGGCTGCCTATGGCTGTTAGCCCTTTAATTCATTTGTTCATTCATTCATTTATCATCGCTCTTTCCAGTCAATAGTTTAGACATTGGCCTTCTTCAGCTCATGGCTTTAATTTGTCTGTGATTTAAAACAAATTCATATTCCATTGGAACTTTTTAAGGATTAGAAATTTAGGATACTAGTTTTGCTATTTTGTAATTTATAAATTACCACTAACTTTGAGGGAAATAACATGAATTAATTTTTGTTTTCATGTATATAGAAAATTTTCTTCCTGATTGAAAACAAAGATGTTTGTCTCATCCACTCTGTGAAGATAGACCATTTACCCCAGGAATATGTAATGCAACTGCATACATGGTAACTAAATAGATAGGAGGGAGAGCTGTGTAAATATGATTATGTAGGTTGATTCACCTAACTGAATTATGGTTATTTCATTAACCATCCAATCGAAATTCCAAGTCCTTATTCTGTTTGCCAAGGTAAATTTGTTTAACATGAAGCCCTGACAGCCTTTAAAATAATTATGCTTCTAAATGAAAGTTTAATTTTTAATCATTTGTTTTGCTAAAATAAAAGCAAATGAGAGGATAATATGACAATTTAGAGGATTTGCAATAGATTCCCTAGAGCTGAGAGAGACCTGGTTTTTTCCCCCTGACTACTGCTGACTAGTGGAAGAAATTGAAATACAGGAATAAAACTATTTTCTCATGACATTTGCTTTTTGATGGAAATAAAACCAGAGGAAATTAACAGCCAACAGGTGTGAGATAAGCCAATGTCACCTGACCAATCACTGACTTTAATGGGACCGCAGTTGTCTCTCTGTTCTAAGGGGTCTTCTAGTAGATTTCTGGGCTTCAGATTCAGGGGACCCTTGTGCAAATCCTATCTAAAAAAAGAGACAAGTTGTTTTCAGCAAAATGAAAGAGAACAAATTTATGCTTTGGATGGAAGAGATAGACACAGTGTGTATTTCAAATTAGGAAATCTACTGGATCAGCATGTCAAGACAAAGACTCTTACCACTGGACTGACAGACAACATCATGATGCATGGAGAAGAGATTGAAACTGTCAATAACTTCATCTTACTTGGACCCACAATTAATACCCTTGGTACCAGCGGTTAGGAAATAAGGATATGCATTGCACTGGGAAAGTCTCCACGTTATTGAGGAATAAAGATGTCAGTTTGAGGACTAAGATGACTCAGGCCATGGTCATTCTGATCACTTGCTGTGCATCTGAGAGCTGGGCAATGATCGGGAATGTTAGAAGAATTGATGCCTTTGAGCTGTGGTGTTAGAGAAAAGCACTGGACATCTCATGGATGGCCAAAAGAACAAATAAATATGTCTTCAAGAGGGTGAAGCCTGAGTGCTCTTTGGAGGCAAGAGTGATAAGGCTTCACCTCACATACTTTGGGCATTTACTAGGAGGGACTATGCCTTGGAAAGGAACATGATGCTTGGAAAGGTGGCAGTTTGACGAAAGAGAGGAAGACCCTCAACCAGGTAGATTGGCACAGTAACTACTGAAAGGGCTCTAGTGTGGTGTCAGGAAGTGTGAGGATGGCACAGGATAGGAGGGGGTTCATATCTGCTGTTCATAAGGTCACTGTGAGTCATATTTGACTCAGTGGCACGTAACAGCAACAACAATAAAAAAAGATGGACAGGCTATTCTTTTCATCTTTTGATCGAGTGGCATGCTTTGGGGTCTGTTTGGTTTTTAAATCACTTCCTATTAGCTGAATTTAGCATCCACCCAGTCTAGATTGTTGTTGTTGTTGTTGTTGTTAAAGGTGTTATCTAGTCACTTCCAGTTCATGGTAACTTTATGTACAACAGAACGAAATACTGCTTGGCTCTGCACCACCCTCAGAGTCATTGCTCTGTTGGAATCAAGGCAGTGGGTACAGCCACTGTGTAACTCCATCTCATTCAGAATCTTCCTTTTTGTCACTGACCCTCTAAAGGGAGGTGTTGTTGTCGTCGTTGTGTACCATCAAGTCAGAAACCAACCCACGGCTGACCCTCCGGTGGGTTTTCTGAGGCAGTTTAATCACACAGGAGGAGATGTGCCCATCTTTCTCTCGTGGAACAGCTGGTGGATTTGAACTATATGCCTCTGGGATTGCAGAACAGCTTCTTAACACTAGGCCACCAGAACTCCCTAAAGGAAGTGTAGCAGTTAAAAAAAACAAACAAACCCAAACCTATTTTTTTTTTTACTTTGAGTGTGGACTGGACTTAGTGACTAAGAAAAAAGACTACAGTGGGTTTATGAGGATGATGCTTCCAAGACTAGTGTATAAAAAGCAGCAGCTTCTGTCCTGGAAGTTTAATCTCCACTTCCTGGCCACACTGTTTTTAAAGCTAAAGTGTGAAATAAGCAATGTTGGTAAAGGGAATTTACATTTACTTAAAGACTAATTTGTACCCCTGTATTATAGATGAATTTATAATTCCATCATGTCCATTCAATTTACATAGAAACAAAGATAAGAGGTTCTTGTTTACTTGTATTTTCTGTAATGCAAATGTGTTACTTTTTATTTAATTGAAATTTTAATGAAAGTTTTTAGAGACTTTGGATTTACATTCATTCATTGTTGCACATTTTCCTCCCTGCCCACCCCTCACCCAGTTGTTTTTTCTCTTTGAGAAGTAAATAAAAAAATATGAAGCTCCCTCATGAAGATCTCATTCTGGACTCTTGTCATGAAAATAATACCTAATCAAATATTCTTTTCAAACAGTTCTCTCCCTCATATGTTTCAATACAGTATGTTGTTGTTGCTAAGGGCCATTGAGTCATAGATGACTCATAGTGACCCTATGAATGAAAGTCCTCAACACTTGCATGACTTTCATCCTTTCTCCAGGTTCATAGGGTTTCTGAAGGCAAGCTATTTACAGAAGTGGATGCCACTCCTGCTTCCAAGCTTGTTTTGATCGGGGAGCTCCACCAAACACTGTCCACCATGGGGACGTTATTTAAACCCTCTTTTCTTAGATTCCCCTTAACCCCAATGTCAGTTCTGTTTTATAACAGTGGCATTATGCAGTGTTTGTCTCTTTGTGACTTAGATATTTCACTCAGCATAATGTCCTCCAGGGTCATCCATTTTGAATAAGCCTTGTTTTTCAATACAGCATATTATTCTATTGTGTGAATATACCACAGCTTCTCTATCCATTCATTTGTTGATGGGCACTTGGGTTGTTTCCAACTCTTTGCTATTGTGAACAAAGCCTCAATGAACATGGGTGTGCATATATCTGCTTGCGTGGCAGTTACGGTTTCTTTAAATTACCAGTAGTGGAATTGCTGGGTCAAAGGGTATTTCTATTTCCAACTTTTTTTTTTCTTGTTTTGTTTTTTTTTCTATAATTATATTTTATTAATATTTCCAACTTTTTGAGAAAGCACCACACTGCCTTCCATAGTAGTTGCACCATTTTACACTCCCACCAACAGTACATAAGTTTTCCAATTTCTCCACAACCTCACCAGCATTTGTATTTTTGCTGTTCTGTCAAACTTTGCTAATCTTACTGGGGTCAGACTATATCTCATAGTTGTTTTGGCAAAAGCATTACTTTTAAAACAAAAAGTCCACAAATTAAAATAGCATCAATAATAATAATAACTTAGAGCCATTTTTATTTCAAGGTCAAGTTCTAAGAACATTTCTTCTTGAAGTTTTCTGGTCTCAGAAAATGCTTGATAAATAATTAATTCCTCTATGCTCTTGTAGCTCCTTCCTTGTACTTTTGAATTTACACTTAATTAAGCCCAGGATATATTATGGTCAATTGTTTGTGTCTTTCCTTCTCAAGTGAGAGCAGAGATCATGGCAGACAGATAACCACACTGTGTATCACCATCCTCAGTAGTGTACATACGGCTGTCTCTCCCAACTTGCCCTACTGCCAAACACCAAACATGGTTCCCCACCTTTGAGATATACTCATCAATCAGAAATCTACCTGTCAAAGTCAATTCTACAGTGCCAAACAGCAGCAACAATCACAACAAATGAGGGAATGAATAAATGGTAGTCTAGTGTACTCACATACAACTCAGAGACTTTGGGGGAGGGGGAAGAAGCAGGAGTCGTAACAGAGTTCTTTAGTAAGCAATTTTAAAACCATACACTGGTCTACGTGACCTAGACCATGTGTGATAACATCTTATATAATCTGTAAGCAAAGGAAGGCCACATACCCAACCCTCAAGCAGAACCTTTCTGAGCAGCTTGAGAACAGCTTTTAAGGAAAACAAAGGTAAACTCTGTGCAGCCATCTCACAGATCACACAGATGTGTACCAGGCCCTTAGAAAATCGCCTGGTGGCTGTTCCCTTGATATGTCCCCCTGCTTTCTGCATCCAAACTGCCTGTGCACAAGTCCCTCCTGCATGTGTACAGATGCATTTGTGTTGCATCTCCTGCAAGTCGACAAGGCTATGTTCTGACTTTGTTAGATTACTTGCTGAAACCAGAGTGGTCTGTTAAAAAGTAACAGTCACAGCCTGATGGATTGACTTCTTGCAACATTAGTGCTGAGGAGATGGATTAGCAGAAGTTACAGAGTGCAAAGGCATGTTTCCACAGACATTTTGCATAAACATGCATTTAGTTGCAAACATTTCTCAGTTTCCTCTTTATTATTTTCCATGTATATTTCAACACATGTGTGATCCTCGCTGCAAGGTGCAAAGGACTGAGGAACCTTGGCGTTGTTTTATGTCCACGACTACAGCATTTCCTCTGTGCTATGGAGTTGTTTGCAGGACGAAAGAGAAGGCAAGGATCATTAGACAGGAACAGGCAGCCTCACCAAGCCAGGCAAACTTGGAGAGGGATCTCTTTTTTCCAGAAAGACAAGTCTGCTTAGTGATTTGAAAACATTCTGCCTCAGTTTGATCTTTCTCTGGAAAAATCAAATGACTGCTTTGTCTATTGCTTCCTGACATCTAAAATGACCACATCAAGAAGTGAGTTATATAGGATTAGAGGGGAATTTCTTCAACATAGTAAAAAGTATCTATGAAAACCCAAGAGCCAACATTGTTCTTAATGGAGAGAGGTTAAAGGCAT
>NW_006399863.1:7684532-7691118 GCF_000299155.1 Elephantulus edwardii | reverse complement strand
AGAGAGAATAGTGCAACAAGGAATGAATGGAAACCCAAAATCTCTGTAAATGTTTATGAAAATTAATAAAATATAGAAAAAAAAAGAAGTGAGTTATTTCTCCCACAAAGGATTGACTCAACAGCCTTGGTGGCTGGCTATGATGTGTTCCCAGAAGTTGGGCCCACATGGCACTTTCCATTAAGATATTCCGTCAGGGGCCTTATAAAAGGCACTTAGTTGGGATAAGGTTTTCTGCCTTAAAAGGAGATACATTAGGAAGTTTGTCCAATAGGTCAGCTAACTTGGTGGTCTCAGAGTCCTATGGGAAACCATTCGGGGAAGCGCTCATTAGCTAGAACAATTATGTTGAGTATTGTTGATTCAGAACCAACTCATAGCTGGTCCACCAGTCGGTTTTCAGGAGCAGTAAATCACTTAGGATGAGCGTGCTCATCTTTATCCTGCAGAACGGCTAGTGGATTCGGACTATGTGCTTTTGGGATTTCAGTGATGCTTCTTCCTACTAGGCCACCAGAACCAAATATTCAAATGGGAACAGGGACAACAAACCAGTGACAACCCTATCTTTTTGGTTGTGGAGCCCTGTTTTTACTTAGGAATCCCTGCATGGTGCAAACAGTTAAGCACTTGCTTCTAATCAAATGGCTGGCAGTTCAAATACACACAAAGTTAACTCAGAAAAAAGAAGTAGTAATCTGCTTCTGAAAGTTGGCAGCGATGAAAACCCTATAGGGTGCAGATGGGGGGGTCTCCATGAGTATTCCACTCAGTGGCAACTGGTGGTTTTCAATTAGTACTGGTTTCATGGAGGCGCCTCTGCCAGGCTTGTTTACCCAACACCCATTTTCCCTGAGGTTGGTCACTGTTCTCTAGGACTGTTCTTGAGGGGTGCTACCCACCAGCCTCAGCATTAGGTTTGAATGAAGTTGACTTTGCCTTTAGCCCCAGGAGTGAGCATGTGACCCAGGTCTGGCAAGAAAGAGCTTCATCCTCTAACAAACCCCCGTGACTGGTTTAGCGGGCTGCACAGCCCACTCAGCAGATGCTCGCTCGATTACTGCGTCTCAGATGAGTTAAGAATTCCTCCTTTTACGCGTGGAGGACTTTCTTGGTTGCTTCATGTAAAAATGTCCCTAGAAACATTGCTTCCATTGTGTTTAACCTTTGTCTCATTTTGTTGTTGTTTTATACTAGAAAATTTGCAATGCAATTGATGTTCATATTATTGCAGCAGCCTGGGGGTGGGGGTTAAAGACAGTTAACCAGCTGGGAGAAGAGTTCATTTTCTAGCTTAACACTCAGGGAGATGTGACTGACGGCAGGGTATTTTGGTGTCTGAGCATTCTAAGATAAATGACCCTTAGAAGAAATGAGACTTGCAAACCAGAGTCCAGTGGATTGCTGCATCCCGATCTGGTTAACTGTAAACATCATTAGCTTCAAATGTTTTCTCTTCCCCCAGTTGTCTGTGATAAGATGGGCCTGCTGAAAGGGAAAGTGCTGTTCTTTCACATTTTAACTCCTTCCGGGGGTGTTAAAGCTAGCTGAAGTCAGGCTTCCTGCAAGCTACATTAAGCTTGAGTTCCTCCGGGCCAGAAGGGAAATTGTCATATCTACTGGATTGAGATGCTCCAAAGATAAGGTGGTTTTCTTCCTAACATCAGAGCTTTCATAACAAACCCAAGGTGATCTGGATCAGACTTCTAATATGCTAATTTTATGGTGTTTTTCTAATATCTTCTGTTTACCCATTTCCCCTATTCACTAAAGCCTTAATAGTAAAAATCAAGATTTGCAAGTTTCATGTTTCAACAATATCCTTAAAGTTGTGTTTAAAGATGACAAGCTTTACAATGAGATCTTCAGTAGTGCTCTCAAATAATTATTTAAATTGTTGGAGACCATTTTCTAGAATCATGGATCCAGTTTATTTACATTATGTTGTGGGGAAAGAGGGAAAGGAAGAGAATACATAGTCTTGATGGTAGAGACTCATCTTTTTTCTTTTAAAAAAAAGACCATATTTTAGGAATGAAATGGTTAGCTAAACTCTGTGTGTATTCCAAAGTAAATAATTAACTATAATAACTCACTTGGGAGATGTTGTTGTTATGCCATCGAGTCATCTGAGAGACTCATAGCGACAATATGTACAATAGCTCTAAACGCTGCCCTATCCTGAGCTAATCATTGAATCCAACATACCTAACCCTATTGCCCCAGTTGCTGTGTTAATCCATCTCATCTAGGGTCTTCCTCTCCTTTGCTGTCCCTCCACCCTTCTAAGCATAATGTCCTTCTCCAATGACTGGTCCCTCCTGACCTCATGACCAAAGTATATGAGAAGAAGCTTCAAAATCCTTTCCTCCAAGGAGAAACTTGGTTTCACCCTCTCTGAGATATACCTTTTTGTTCCCTTGGCAGTTCATGGTATGTTCAGGACTCTCCTCTAGCACAACTTAAAGGCAATGATTCTTCTTCTGTGATCCTTAGTCATTGTACAGATTTCTGATGCATAGCAAGTAATTGCAAGTACCATAACTTGAATCAGGCATACCTTAGTCCCTAGACCTACATCTTTATTCTTTAGCACTTTGGAGAGGTCACTGACAGCTGACTTCCCCAACACAATTCATCTCTTGATTTCCTGGCTGCTGGTGTCAAGAGTGTTGCCAAGTTCAGCCAAGCAAGCTGAAGCTGTTAACAGTCTCAGTCTCTTCATTGTCATGATGCTGCCAATTGGCCCAGTGGTGGAACCTTTGTTTTCTTGATGTTGAGAGTCAATCCATATTGAAACCCACAGTCCTTGACCTTCTACAGCAAATGCCTCAGGTCCTCATCAGTTTCAGCAAGCAAGTTGTGTGATCTACATGTCACAGGTTATTAATGAGACTTCCTCCAATTCTAATGCTACTTTCTTCCTCATAAAGCCCAGCCTCCCAAATGATCTCTTCAACATACAGATTGAAAAGATATACTGACTGAACACATCCACGACACACTGCTTTCCCCATTCTTAACCATTCCGTGTCCTTTTTCTGTTCTGAGAATTATTTCCTGGTCCAAGTATAGGTTTTGCATGAGTACAATCAAGTGTTCTGGGATTCCCATTCTTCTCAAGGTTGGCCACAATTTGTTGTGATCCATATAGTCAAGTGCCTTTGTATTGTCAATGAAACACCGATAGACATTCCCCTGGTAATCTTTGCTTTTGGCCAAGATTCATCGGATATTGATGATAATGTCTCTAGTGCCATGGCCTCTTCTAAACCCAACTTGTATTTCTCATAGATTTCTGTTTATGAACTGTTCTAGTCATTTTTTGGTAATCTTCAGCAGGTTTTTGCTTACATGTGATATTAGTGATGTTGTTTGATAATTTCCACATTCTATCTGGTTTTTTTTTTTTTTTTGAGTGGGTATAAATATCGATCTCTTTCGGTCAATTGACCAGGTAGTTGTCCTCCAGATTTTTTTGCACAACCTGGTGAGCACATCCAGGGCAGCAACTGTTTGTTTGTTGAAATTTGTCAATTGGTTTTGCTAAAAATTTCTGGTGGCATAGTGCGTAAAAGTGCAGGACTGTTGACCAAGGAGTCAGTGGTTTTAATTAACCAGCTTATCTTTAGAAAAAAGATGGAAAATCTCCTGTACAGATATATATCCTTAGAAACCTGATGGAAGGTCACTGTGACTTGAAATTGACAACAATGGGGTTATGAATGATGTTAATAATTTACTATCAATTTTTTAGATGTGAAAGTAAGATACTAATTTTTTAGAAATGCATGCTGGAATGTTTAGTGGTGATTAAATGTTATCTCTCTTATTTTTTAATAAGATGAAGTAAGTATGGTCAATACTCAACCTAGGTCATGGATCAAGGGGGTTCATAAAGCAATTCTTCAGTTTTCTACATTATTGAAATAGTTTATAACATAAGGAACTTTTTCAAGGACAATTTAATTGCCAGTATGTCTGTTTCTCTCTCTCAATATATTTTCTTTAAAATCAATATAAGTACCATCTCTGATGAAAAGTATGGAAGAAAAGAGCTCCAAACAAGTTAGCTAGATTTAAATGAACTTTAAAAAATATTCTTGGCAATTGGAATAGGAAATTATGCAGTGTTTATAAGTAAAAAGTTCATAAAGCTCTCTTAATTCATCCTTGTTCTGTGGGTGGGGGAAATGAATAATAAAAGCATTGCTTGTTGAAGGAATAAAATTTCAACTCATAAATTGAACCCCATGAAAAATATTTAAAGTACTTGTAGGTATAATAGGCTTGCCAGAAATAGCTCTCATTTGCATGATAGCATTTCCTATAAATGAGCAGAAAGTAATATATGTTTATTATAGAAAACACATACAATCCATAAAAAGGAAAAAGCCTCTCATAATTTTACTTCCTGTTACTAATATGTTGGTATCTTTCCATCCAGTACTTTTTCTGAACACAAATATTTATTTGCCTTTTTGATTCCATATAACCTCCTTCTCATTCCCTTCTCTTTGCCCCTTCCTTTTCCCTTCTCCTAATCTCATCCTCCTTTCAAGAATTCTTTTCTGAAAGTCCTTTGTCTGAGAGATGAGCTGTAAATATGTTCCCCAGTGTGTAAATGTCATTTAAAGAATGTTTTACAACTTTATTGTTGCAATTGATCACATTTATGGAGACTTGATAAAGTTACAAATAGTTTAAATACAAAAAAGTAATTATTATAGTGCAAGACAGTCCATCAGCACCTCACAAAGAAAAAAATTATTACTAAAATGATTACCTGTATTGTACAGGGAGATTGAATAACTATGAATGATATTTTAAATTGAGATGTAATTCATACAACAGTCTTCTGATTTTTACCGTAGTATTAACCTATGCAAACAAGACCACAGAGTCTCTTTGCCTTTCAGTCAACCACTCAGTGCCCTCCAGCTGAAGTGTGTTCTGACTTCTGTCACAGAATTTAGCTTTTGTTTGTTCTCAAACTTTACACATTTTAAAATTTTTATAGTATGTGCTCTTGTCTACCACTCATCTGTTGGCTTGTTATACTGGGGTTACTTGCTATAATGCTAAAAGTTATGCCACTGGTATTTCACATGTAAGCATGTTCACCCCGGTGGACAGATTTCAGCAGAGTTTCTGTTTGTTTTTTAAAGTTTTTTTGTATTACTCTGATTTATTTACAAAGTTTGAATACAAAAGATCCTTCCCATTTCCTTCACCCTACCCATCCATCAAATTGTGCAACCCTATCTATGATTAACACCATACCCCCCATTTTCACCCCTCAATTTTCATCTTCCCCCTCACCTTGGATCCTCATATTCATTCTACAAGAATGATTATATACAGTATACAGTCCTTGTGGGACTGAGTTAGTTCACTCAGCATAATGCTCTCCAGTCCCTCCCAAGATAGGTAGTATTTTACAAAATCATTGTTCCTGTGTGCTGTATAGTATTCCATTGTGTGAATGTACTACAACTTCTAAATCCATTGATTTGGGGTTGGACATCTGTGCTGTTTCCATGTTCTTGTGATGGTGAATAATGCTCAGCAGAGCTGGGAAGAAAGACCTAGTGTTCTACTTTGAAAGGAGGTGGCCATTTAAAAGCTCATGAATAGGTTTTCATGAGGACATTGCTTAGTGTCTGTTGCAAGAAGGTGAGCCCCTCAGGTTGGAAAGCACTTAAAACACAACTTCCCCAAAGCACAGTCAACCCTAATACTATGAATGGAGTAGAGCTTTGGGGATCTTCATTTCTGATATGGCCCAACTCAATAGGAGAAGAAACAACTGCAAGACATCCATTACAAATTGAAGGGTGGACTATACAAAGAACGAATCTAGGAAAATTGGAAGTCACCAAAAATTCAGTGGATTGTATAAAGATAACTATCTTGGGCTTATTGGCCCTTTCTAATCAGACAGATGGTTTCCTATGCCTGGGTGACATATTGAAGAGGACTATTGTCCAGTTCATCACCAATAGGAACATTTCAAAGAATATCCTGAAGTCAGTGCTGTCAGTGACAGGATGCCATTCATACACCTACAAGAAGATCAGTTAATAAGATTACTCAAACTTATGCTCTAATCACTAGTGCCAAAGATGAGGAAACTGAAGATTTTTACTAGCTTTTGCAGTCAGAAATTGGTCAATCAAGTTCAATGATGCTTTCATAATTAGTAGTGATTGGAATGTAAAAGCTGGAAACCAGGTGTGCGTGTGTGTGTGGGGATGAAGAGTTAGATAAGGGGCACTGGAAATGGAAATGATGCCGTCAAATTCATGATAGAATTTTTCAAGACTTATTTGCTTCAGGTACCCTTTCAAGAACAAAAATGGTGATTATGCATGTGGAATTTGCCCAGTAGAACATGCAATCAAGATGCATTGATAATAATGGGTGACTGGAATGCAAAAGTTGGGAACAAAGAAGAAGATTCAGTAGTTGGAAAACATGGACTCGGTGGCAGAAATGGAGCGGAGAGAGAATGATCGAATTTTGCACAATCAATGACTTATTCATAGTAAATACATTTTTTAAGAGACATAAACACAGGCTATAC
>NW_006399863.1:7677044-7682322 GCF_000299155.1 Elephantulus edwardii | reverse complement strand
GCAGGCAACTCGACGGCACATAACAACAACAACATGTCTGTGGAAAGAAACAATGGAGAAAATCCATGAGATCAAGGCCAGGGACCAACCATCAAGTGAACCACCAGTTGATCATATGTAAGTTCAGGTTGAAGCTTAAAGAGAAATGAAAAGTTCATTCAAACCAAAATAAAACCTTATGTGTATCCCACCTAAATTTAGAGACCGTCTCAAGAATAGCTGATGCGTTCAACAGTGACGGAAAAAGAACAGGCAAGTAATGATATAACATCAGGGACATTAAACATGAAAAAAAAAGCCATTATAAAGTTGGGAAACAAAGAAAAGACCAAAATGATGCCAGAACAAACTCTGAAATGAGCCCCTGTGTAGAACAGCTTACGTAAAAGGTAGAAATGACGAAGAGCTGAACTGAAGACTTCTAATGGCCTCTTGAGAAGACAAATGAAATGGACAAAGACTGAGGATCAGACAAAAGGGAAGGACACACTCGGCATTTCTCAAGCTGAAAGAACTGAAGGGCATATTCAAGCTGTGAATATTGCGTTGCAATATTGAAGGATTGAGTCCATGGTAAAATATTGAACAATGCAGAAAAAAATCAAAAGTAGACAAATTGAACATACTATTTCACTGTACCAAAAGAATTGGTCCAGTTATTTCAGGAAGTAGCATATGATCAAGAACCAAGGTAATGAAGGAAGAGGTCAAAGCGTCACTGAAGTCGTTGTGGAAAACAACCTGACCAACTGAGTGGAAGAGATTTACACATTTGTGCCCATTTCAAAGAAAGGCGATCCAACATAATGTGCAAACTATCCAATGATATCATTGATATCACAGACAAGTAAAATTGTGCTGAATACAATTAGAAAGTTGTTACAAAAGTACAGTGGCAGGTGATTGCCAGAATTCAGAAGAGAATATGGAAGAGGACTATAATTTCTGATGACCTTGGCTGAAATCAGAGAATACAGGGAATATACTTATTTGTGTTTTATAGATGATACAAATGCACTTGAGAGTTAAACTATGTGTATAATAACAAGTGGTTAACCTTGCAAAAGGATGTTGAAGAACACTTGATTGTGTTCATTTAAAACCTGTGCATAGAGTGAGTCAACCTTTAAGTAGATCATGGGACGACTACACAACCTACACTCAGGAAACGTGTGCTCCAAGTCACAACTGAGTTTGGGTTTGCATTTTGACTGCCAGAAGAATGAACAAACCTGGATCACAGTGAGTTGGAACTAATTCAGTGGCACTTAGCAACCACTATTTTGCTTCTTACACTCGAGCATAATGTTTCTGAGACTTGTTCATGTTGTTTGCTACACGTTTGTAATTTGTTTTTAATGCTGAGTATCATCCATTAAGGAGCTCTGGTGGAATAATGATTGAGGCTGGTTATTCAGACTTACCCAGAAATTCTGCAGGAGAAAAAAACCAGATTTCTGCTTTGTAAAGATAACAAGCCAAAATACCACTATGGAACAGTTACACTCGCTCACATGGGGTCACTATGAGTAAAAAAAATCAGCTGAAGTGTACCTCACTATGACTGTATTCCATTAAATAAGCATACCAGTATTTGTTTGTCAAATCACTTTTTTGATAAATGTGTGAATTGATATGGGCATATGTTTTCATGTTTCTAGAATAAATACCTAAGAGTGGAATTGTAAGGTTATGGGTAGGTTAATGCATATAAGGGTAGGTTCATGCTTACTGAACATGAAGAAGACTTAAAGCAATTACTAGAAAAGAAATAAATATTATAGCCTCCAATGTGGATTATATCTCAACATCAAGAAGGGAAAAAAAAATCCTCACCACGGGACCAATAGGCAACATTGTGCCAGAAAATAAATGACATTGTCAACAATTTCGTTTTGCTTGAATCCACAAGACTAAGGTATACCTGATCCAAGCTGTGGTATTTTCAATTGCTTATTATGCATCTGAAAGTTGAACAATGAATTAGGAAGATTAAAGAAGAATCTCTGTACTGTAGTGTTCGTGAAGAATATTGACTACTGTGGACTGTCAAAAGGATTAAAAAAAAATCAGTCTTGGAGGAAGTAAAACTTAGAGGAAAGGATACTTAAGTTACCTTACATACTTTGGGAATGTTATCAGGAGGAGTAAGATTTTTAAAAAGTACTTCATACTGAGAAAAGTAGAGGGTCAAAGAAAGAGAGGACGACCCTCAAGGACTAGATTGACACAGTGACAATAACAATGGACTCAAGCATAGTAGAGATTGTGGGGATGGCTCAGGATAAGGAAAGTTTCTGATCTGTGGTTCATAGGTTCACTGTAAGTCACAATCAACTCAAGGGCACCTAAAATGCCTTTAAGAAAACACCAAACTTTTCCAAAATGATTGTTCACTCAGTCACCCATGTCCACAGGCTCAAATTCTATGAACTATGGTTTACATATATTCTGGGGGAGGGGGGAGAAAAAGAATTTAGTGGTTAAAGAGATCCTTCAAAGGCTAGGAGGGATTTCAGAGTGCTAATTACATAGCATTTACTCTGTATTTCCTACTATCTGTGATCTACAAATGAATTAAAGTATACAGGAGAATATGTGTATGTTATTTGAACATATTGCACTATTCTACATAAGGAACTTAAACCATGGGCTTGAGCACAGCAGAGATTGTCAGGTAAAGTTTAGAGCTAATTGTAAACAGGGAAACCAGGAGTCAGACACCTAACAGTAACAAGGGTTAAGGGGTTTTGGTATCCATGTGGGACTTGGAACCAATTCTGCTGTGGATATTGTGGGAGTGCTATACTTTTTCATGCTCCCATCAACAATGCATTAAAGTTTTAGGTGTTTCACATCATCACCAGCACTTGGTATTGTTTGGCTTTTAAATTTTCATTATTTTGTTGGTTGTGGAGTAGTCTCTCATGGTTTTTATTTGTATTCCCCTTTTAATAAACGATGATGAATGCATTTTCACGTGCTTACTTGCCTTCCATTTGACATCAACAATGATATAGTTGGTGCCACAGCCTCTTCTGAATTCCACTTGAACTTCTGGATATTTTCTATGTATTGTTTCAGCCATTTTTGAATGATCTTCAGCAATATTTTGCAAGCGTGTGATATCAGTGATATTATTCAATAATTTCCACATTCAGTTGGATTACCCCACTTGGGAATAGAAACAAATATAGACCTCTTCCAATCCATTGGCCAGACACCTGTCCTCCAAATTTCCTGGCATACACTGGTGAGTGTACCCAAGGCTGAATCTGCTAATTGTAACAAGTCAATTGGTATCCCATCGATTCCTGGGGCCTTATTTTTTGCCAATGCCTTCAATGTAGCTTCCACTTCCACTTTCATTACCATGAGCTCCTGTTGATATAATACTCCCTGAAATTTTTCAGTGTCGATCAATTCTTTCTGGTACAGTTACTCTGTGTATTCCCTACATCTTCATTTGCTGCTTTCTGGAACATTCAATATATTGCCCAGAGCATCTTTCAACATTGCCACACAAGACCTACATTTGTTCTTCGGTTCCTTCAGCTTGAAAAATGCAGAGTGAGCTCTTCCCTTTCTTGTGTGTCAGCAAGTGTGAAGATGGCACAGGACAGGACTGGTTTCAGATCTTTACTTCATAGGGTCTCTATGACTCCTACTCGACTTGATGGCACCTAATACCAACAACAAAGATAACATCAACTTACCTTCCAGGATTCTTCATTTATGAAGTGTCTGATCAAATCTTGTATCTCTTTTAAATTGTATGTTTTCTTACTATTGAGTTGTGGGAGAGTTTGTAATAAATTCTAGATGAAAGCCTTTTGTCAGATACTGTCTTTTCATTATATTAGGATGTCTTTCAACTTTCCTTTAACTTTGATGAAGTCCAAATTATCATTATTTTCTTTTATGGTTAATATTTCTTTATGAATAATTTTAAAGTTAATATTTATTGAAATCTTTACCTATACCAGGATAGCAAAGGTTCTCCTTTTATGTTTTCTTCTAGGTTTATAATTTTAGCTCTTAGGCATGTATCCATAATTCAATTGAATTAATTTTTGTATACACGGTGAGTAAAGGATTGAGGTTTATTTCTTTTCAGACAGATTTCCGCCTCTCCATTGAATTACATTGGAACATTTGTTGAAATCAATTGACAGTCTAAGTGTGGATCTATTTCTGGATTCTCCATCCTATTTCTCTTTGTTGTCTGCACTTACATCTGTGTGATGTTGCATTGAGTGTTGTGGCTTCACACCAAGTTGTAAAGTCAGATTATGTAAGTCCTCGAGCTTCATGCTTTTTTTTCTAGATAATTTTGTCAATTCTCTTTGTGAGAAGCCCTGGTGTTGCAGTATTTAAAGGACTTGTTAACCCACATTGATGGACCATTTGAATTCCTTAGCTGCCCGATGGGAGAAAGATGAGGAATCTGCTTTTATAGGGTTATTATGACTTGGAATGGACTCTACTGCAATTGGTTGGGAAAATTACTTGCGTCTTCACTTTGTTGATGGGGGAGACTTTGTAGGTTAGCTACCTTGTTCTTAGTTTTTAGGGTGACAGTGGTGGATTTTTGCAACTTTCTTTCATGCTAAACAGAAGGGGGTGTCTGTCATTTGCTTTTAAGTAAACACTTTAGTTAACAATACATAGTTAAACTATATTGTTATTTGTTTTTATCTATACTTGTGGATTTGTAGGTCTTTCCTGCTCCACCTTTCTAAAGGATTTTTCTCCCATATGTTCTTCTAGTACTTTTTAGGATGTGTATCAGGGAAGGGAAGTCGTTGGAATTGTTTTTATATTTAAAACATTGATCTGGTTGAAATGTGCTCAGATATGTGGCTTGAACTGCAAGTTTTGTTTTTTCCCTAGATAAGCATCTGACTGTCTCAACATCATCAACGAGTTGTTCTTTTCTGCTTTGATTTAGATCCTCCTTTATTAAATATTTGGATGGTTCTCCTGGCACAGTCTGTATTGAGTTGTGCTGCTCACCTAAAGGCTGTGTGTCTCTGGAAGCTGGAAATCCAACAGCAGAAGGATGGAAGTCTTTTCTTGTGGTTTCTAGCCCTGGAGATCCAGTTGAGAGTAGCTATGAATTGGAACAGACTCAGTGCAGTGAGGTTTCATCATATATATAATTTTTGGTACTTAATTAGACTACTTTCAAGATTTTCAGTGCTATTTCTTTGATACAGTAACTTATTCATTTGCCAGTACCACATATTTAACCATCAGGAATTTATAACATATATTT
>NW_006399863.1:7663651-7676893 GCF_000299155.1 Elephantulus edwardii | reverse complement strand
CCAGAGAGTTAGCTATGGGTCATTCTGATTTGACAGTACACAGCAACTGTTTACTGTACAAATAGTACAGACAACCATTCTACTACAGTCAACACTCTTGGCACCAGTGGTGATGAAATCAAAAGAAGAGTTACTTTAGAAAAGATTGCTGTCAAGGACCTCTACAGAGTGCTGAAGAGCAACAATATCAGTCTGGAGACTAAGGTGTGCCTGATCCAAACCATGGTCTTCGAAATTACTTGCTATGCATCTGAGAGCAGGACAATGACTAAGGATAACAGAAGAAGAACTGGTGCCTTTGAGTTGTGGTGCTGAAGAAAAGTATTGAACATGGACTACCAAGAGAACAAACAGATCTGTACAGGAGGAGAAAGATGCTCCTTGGAGGCAAGGATTATGACGTACTGTCTCATATACTTTGGGCATGTTTCCAGGACAAATGAATCCTTGTGGAAGGACATCATGCTTGGAAGGGTGGAGGGTCATCACAGGAGAGGAAGACCCTGAATGAGATGGATGGACACAATGACTGTGGCAATGGGGGCAGGTGTGTCAGAGACAGTGAGATTGGCTCAAGATAGGACAGGGTTCAGAGCTATTGTTCATAGGGTCTCTATGAGTCGTAGTCAACTCTATGATATATCACAATGACTGTCACTGTTACTAATGAGACTCTTGTTGCTGTAAAGTTGAAATTAACTCATACTTCACCCATCAGTGCCTTCTTCACCTTCATCTTTCAGCTGGTGAATTTGAACTGCCCTCCTTTGGGTTGGCAGCACAACTCCTTACCTATGTGGCCACTGACAGTCTGCTGCTGTTGTTGTTTGCCCTCACATTGGGCCTACCTGTAGCTCACCCTCAAGTAGGATTTTGGAGGCAATAAATAATGTGGGAGGAGACTGGCCATCATTCTCCCATAAAGCAGCTGGTGGATTCAAACCATTTGCCTTTGGGAGTGCAGCATAACTTCTTATTCTTTTTCCTCCTTTTCTCCTTCATCTTCCTCCTTCTCCATTTGCCTTCTCTCCTCCTCTAGTTTCCTTCTCTTTTTTCCCCTTCCCTCTTCCTTCATTTCTCTTGTTTGGCCTTTTTTCTGTTTCTCCTCCACGCTTTTCTCATGCTGCCCTCCACAAGGGTAAAGATTGCCTCATACACCCGCTCCCATTCTCAAAATCCACAGCTGCATCTGCACATGGGAAGGGTGCCATAAAACTGACCCAGTTGACGAATAAATAAATTAAAAAGCAGAAACATAAATAAACTATCTGAAATTAGAATAATCAGTACAGAAAGGGCTAAAAGCAGAAATTATCAACAGCCATTGCCTCTGGAGACAAGGAAGACATTACATCTTATTTAAAAAAGAAGCTAGATTCTTTAAAAGAATTACATTCATGCATTGCACCTATAGTTTAAAAGAAATGATTGAATTAAAAAGAGAAAGACAGAGCCATCTCAGTACCAATTATTATGTATGAGAGATTTTTGTTATTTATGTATTTTGATGAGTAATCACACTTTTAAAGCACTGAATTATTCTTACATAGATATACTTTGTATATTGGTAAGTGACTTTTTAAAATTATTATTATTATTATCAGCATAATTTTTAATAGCAACATATATTACATTATCTACAATGCTTATTAAAAATCAACACCTCATTTTTAGATATTTAAGTTGTCTCTTATGTTTCTACTCTGTTGACATAGTTCCTGGGGAGCTGTTCTGTTAACCCAAAGATAGTGCCTCCTAGTGATTCTAATTCTCCAGCTGTTCCTGAGGAGAAAGATGAGCAAGCTCCTTCTGTGGCGTTCCAGCCTCTGAAAATCTCCTGGAGGGTCAGCTATGAGCTGCTTCCAACTTGATGGCAAGAAATTTGAGTTTTTCTCACTTTTCTATTATGAATGTAATAATATAATATTCTAATAGCTAAATATTTTGTATATATATGGTTCTTTTTCCAAAGCATTAAAATTGGCAAAATTTTAGATTAAAAAAAGTTGTCACTTTAATTCATGTCCCAAAGAATATGTTTGTGAAATAAATTATAATTGTTGTTGTTGTTAAGTGCTGTTGAGTCGGAGGCGACACATAGCGATCCTATGAACAAAAGACCTGGACACCTGTATAACTTTCGTCCTTTCTCTAGGTTCATAGGGTTTCCTGAGGCAAGCTGTTACGGAAGTGGATGCCACTTCTGCTTCCACAAGCTTGTTTGAATCAGGGAGCTCCATCAAACACTGTCCACCATGGGTAACCATTCTCGCACTTAACACATCAGTGTCACAGTGTTCAGCTTCACAGCAACCACAAATTACCTCTGTACAGCAAGTGGACATACCAGGGTTATATGATGTAGAAGAATGTTTGTTTCACCCAAAATAAGTCAAGGCGGGCCTGAGGGCTTGCAAATTAGAGTCACCCACCTTTGGCTTGGGAGCATGACTTTCTTCTGTCCACTACGCCAATTGATCTCTCTCTCTGCTGTTGTTGTTGCTGTTGCTGTTGTTGTTAAGGGCAATTGAGTCAGAGGTGACTCATTGTGACCCTTAATTACTCAAATTAATTTGCAATCAGACTTATACATCTTAGTGCCAAACATTTCCCTTTAAAACAATGATTGCCAAAGATCTCTTCAGATCAGTAAGAGTTAAAATAAACTTGAGGACATTGTATCTTTTTTTAAAAAAAATCATTGTAGAAAACTGTGGTCATGTTTAATTGTGATCTACTTAGACTATTAGAATACTGGCCCAACTCAAACTCATTGTCATAGAGTTGATTTTTACTCTCAGTAACCAGTCAACAAGAGCAACAACAATTAAGGAGCTCTGATAGCTTAGTGGTAAGTTAATCTGCCAATCCAAATGTATGTGGTTCAAATCCATCAGCTGGTCTGCCACAGAAAGAAGAGCAGTCTCTTTCCATGCGATTTACGGCCTCTGAAAATCCACTGGAAGGTCAGCCATGGATTGGTTATAAGTTGTTACACAACAAAAACTATTCAAAAATTCATTCTTTTGCCAATGTGTAGCTTTACTGAGACTGGTATTGGAGAACTCATCTGGGATGCAAAGCTGAAGAGGAAGATAAAGAAAACTTTTCAACAGCAGAATTTATGGAGAAAGGATAAAAGACACACAAGTGTTGAGGACTCTCCTTCATAGGGTCGCTATGAGTCACCTGTGACTCGACAGCACTTAACAACAACAAACAACATTTGAAATCTAGTTATTTCACGTGAAATTTTAAATATTCTCTTTATTACTAGTTTGAAAAGCTGAAAATAAGTTCCTCTTTGATTATAGACCTGCCTAGATTGTAAATACCTTCCTAAAGCATGATCATTTAAAAACAAATGTTTTAACATGTGATCCATATTTGTAGCACTGTGATTCAGCATTTTAAAAACTGAGTCAACACCAGTGGAAAGATGTGAGCACATGCATTGTTGTAGAGGTTAGGTCTGGCTTGGGCCTGGCGAGGTGGTTACTAAACTTAAAAGACATCCATCCCTTCCTCCTTCTTTTTTTTTTCATCCCCTCCTTCTAACCTGATACCTATTCCAGCCTAGTGGTGAGGAGCTGCACTGCCATCATAAAGGCATGTGGTTTGAATCCACCAGCAGCTTTGCAGGAGAAAGACGGGCAATCTCCCTCCATGCAAATGACATGGTTTTTGTGTAAAGAAATAGATACACGTTCCTACTTTACATATTGCTCTACAACTTTTCTTTTCCCCCACTTAACACTCTCACTTGTCATGGACAGCTTGTATGTGGGCATGTCAATGCATAGAAATTGCTCTCACTTTCTATAATGACTACAAGAAGAAATTTTATTATAAAGTAAGCTGTGATTAACCCAACCAGTCTCCATTTGATGGATACTGGGAAACCTTGCTATTTCTTAAAGTAGTCTCAAAGAAATGGGTCCGGTCCCGAAAACACGCTGTCTTATATCCCTAACCCCCTTTACGGCAGTCTGCAGGCAACTTAAGACTCAGATAATGAAAAGGTGTGTTATGCATGTATGCTTTCTTCTCTTGTTCTATTTGGCTGGATATTTTGAATTTAAAACAACCCAGAATAGTAGGCCAGCGTATACTGCAACTGTTCATTTAAAGGGCTCCACATTTTACATGAGCAGTCTCCTCCTCCTTTGAGAACCTGACAACTGTGAAACTCTCACCATGCGTGTCAATATGACTATGTGAGTGTGTGGACACTTTTCTCTAGGGACATAAATGGTAAGTTTAAAGAAATCCTCATAATGTAAGTACCCTAGGTTTGCCTTTTCCTAGGATGGCCTGCCGTTTGCAGACAAGAAAACTTTTCTGTTGTAGGTCTTCTCTCACACTCTGTCACACACTCAGAGTCTCACACATTTTCTCTCTCTGACACACACATGCATTTTTATATATGCTCACACACACAATCACAGGAATTCCCACACAGCTAAACACACAGGCTTGCATTAAACATCATACTGACATTTCACACACACACACACACACACACACACACACACGCATATATACAAACGTACACACATACAAACATGCATGGTCACCTTATTGAAGACAAACTTGTGCATGTTCATAGTGTTCATCCTTGTATTGGGGCATATTGTTGGGAGTACAGGGCAGGTTGAAGGGACACACAGCCTTTGGAGTCAGAGGCCCAACCCTTGAGCAGGAGAAGCAGGCTTAGTCAGTTGGAAGCTGGATTAGTCAGTCAACACATCAGAGGGAGTCAGTGGAAAACTTGAGCATTTTTTGAAAAAAAAGATCATCTGGTATGTTTGATTTCAGCTACGGCTGCTTGGGCAAATCTCCTCCCGTGCAATCCTGCTGAATGTCAGCTATGGGTCGGTTCTGACTCAATAGCACACAACAACAACAACAACAAATTTCTTCCACAGAGCAGCTGGTGGATTCCATCTGTGTACTTTTGGGTTGGCAACACAAGTCCTTACCACTAAGCCACCAGAGCTGCCTTACATTCTAGGACATTTGGTAAATGACCTGCACTGTCTTCAGGACTGGCTTTTCCTCGGCGTGGGTTTCAGACAATCACACAGCTCCTGAGAGCAGAGCGCTCATCTGCAGTGCCGCCCTGGACTTCTTGGCACGTGGCTGGACTTGAGTATCATGGACGGCTAGAGAGAATGTTTCTGTTGTACTATAAATACAATTTTGCAGAGGGAAAGCATTCTTCTTTCTTCCTCTAGCTTAAAAATCAGCTTTCGATATGCCGTATTCCACAGTGCTTTTAATCTTTCAAATAATTTCTTATCTTTCCTCTTCTTCCTCTGCTTGGCATCCCTACAGACATGTAACCGAGGATTTCTCTTGAAACAGCTCCCTGTTTCTTGGCAAGTCTAAAGCTTTTAAAAAAGGCTCCGAGTCTTGCATGAGGCAGATGTTGGGACCCGATGAAGAATAGACATATGCGGGAACATTCCCCCAAATCCCATCACTGTAGAGTTGATTTCAACTCCTGGTTACTTAAAGGATAGAGTAGAACTTCTCTGTAGGATTTCCAAGGTTCCTGCCAATCTTTACGGAAGGAAGCAGCTACAGTCTTATTTGACAGACTGGCTGGTGGACTCAAACAGTGGACCTTTTAGTTAGCACCCAAGTGTTTTAACAACTGTACCACTAGAGCTCTTGCAGTGCAGTGACATTCAAGGAAAAAGTATTTCTAGCTGATTATCTGTTCTACACAGCCACTGTATGCATATTGGATCCCTCACAGTGTTGAGAGTCTTGCTGAAGGTATTATAGGTCATGAGAATGAAGGTGAATATATTCCAGGGAGGCAGATACATTGCTTCACCTCACATAGTTTAAGCATGTTCCTTGTGGAAGGACATGATGCTAGGAAGGTTGGAGGGTCAGTGAAGGAGAAGAAGACCCTCGACCAGGTGGATTGACATGGTGACTGCTGCCATGGGCTCTTGTGTGTCAGGAAGTGTGAGGATGGCACAGGATAGAACAGGGTTAATATCAGTTGTTCATAGGATCGCTATAAGTGGTACTCAACTTGACAACACCTAACAACAACAACAACAACAACAAACAAATCATTCTATCAGAAGTGATAACTAGGAAGAGAAATGTGGCAGTGTAAAAGCCCAGAGGTGTGTGTGTGAGCTGCTGTTCACTGTGATTGAATCAACTCCTCACTTATGGTAACCACATACATACAACATGCCTCCTGGGCCTGCACTATCCCCACAATTGGTTGTAGATTGGACCATTGTAACCCATGGGTTGGTCATTGGCCATTCCTCCCCCCACCAAGGTGATTGTTAAGACCTCTCTTCCTACTCCATCCTAGTCTGGAAGTTTTGCTGAAACCTGTTAGCATTACAGGGGTTTCTGTTTAACCTGAACCATTCAGAACAATAGTCTCCCTCAAGGTGGTATTTGAATGGGAGCAGAGCCATGTATTCAGTGAGAAAACAGCCCTGGGGAATCTGGAAGAGGAGTGTTCTAAGCAGAGAATCCAGCAGTGCAAAGGCCCTGAGGTGAGAACAAGCGTGGTGTGGTGTGCTCAGTATAGCCAGAGTGCCCTGGGCCAGGCTGATAAGGAGCACGAGGGAAACTGCTAAGGACTTTGCATTTTAGCTTTAAAACAAAAATCCATTCTGGGCAGGGTCTATGGCAGGACTGCTTTCAGAGATGTTCCTGGCAACTGAACAAAGTAATAATGAATGTGAAAAGGGGAAAGAGGAGAGAGGATGACCTCGGTGGTGGTACTCACAGGAATTCAGGCAAGAGATGAGAGGTCTCGGCCAGGTGACGGCAGGGACAGCAAAGGATACATGGGTTACACGGGCAGCTGTGTGTGTGTGTGTACAGTACATTTCCATGCATAAGAGTCGGATGTGTATCTTTGTGTGTGTGATGTGTATTTATGTGTTTATGTATGGTGTGTGTTGGTATGTGTGCTATGTCTGTGGGCAACATGTGCATGTGATGTGGTATGTGTATACGTGTGGTGTGTGTGTGGGGGGTATGTGTCAAAGCAGGAGGCTGGGATTCAGCCAAGGGTACCCTGACTTTGATGTTATACACCAGAGCCAAGAGGTGGAGCAATACAGCCTAGGTACAGAAATACCTGCTGTATTTCCAGAATGAAAATGGTAACAAATTTTTTAAAAACACTTCATCCTGGCTTATCCCAGTGAAGGAAGCTTTTTAAAATTTTTATTATCATCCAACTTTTGTAGTTGATAAAAGGGTGACCCAAAGAGGCAAAGTGACTTCGTTAATGCCCCAAGCTAATAAAAGAGTAAATTAGGAACTGAACCTCAACTTCCCCCCAAAGTCAATCTCTCTCCATAAATTCTCTGCAATATTTCCATGAAGAAAAGAGACTTGTACCATTGAAAATGGGGTCCATGATCAGCAGCATCAAAATCCCCAGAGGAGCTTATTAAATATATGATTCCCATCCTTCCTACCATGTATGTACTGAAAAGCAGAACTTCCCAGGGATGGTGTCACTGCCAGGAAGGGTGGGTGTGTGCAAACAGCACACCAGGTTACACTGTTAGAGAGAGTGACACTAAACTAACTAGAAAATTTGTGTGCAGTGTTTCAGCAGTTTATTATAGTTTATCATTTTTGTAAAAATACCCCTGTAGTTAGTTAAAACAGCAACTCTGGTGGTATAATTTTGTAGGGAGTAGTGCTCCTAACCCAATTGGCTGCACCTCCCTGGTGGTCTGAATCCGCAAGTGGCTCCTTGGGAGAAAGATGTGCAATCTCTTCTCCTGTGACTTACCGCCTCAGAAACCCAGTGGAGGGTTATAAGTCAATTCCAACTCTATGGCAACACGTTTGAGTTAGTTGTAACAACAGAAGCATCTTTTGTAAGGATAGTTTGTTATGTGCAGTTGAGTCACCTGCAACTCATAGAGACCCTATGTATAACAGCTCTTAACCCTGCCCTATCCTGTGTCAATCTTACTGTCTCTGACTCATCTACCTCATTACCCCAGTTACTGAGTCAGTCCATCTCATTGAGGGTCTTTCTCTCCTGCACTGTCCCTCCACACTTCCAAGCATAATGTCCCTCTCCAAAGACTGGTCCCTCCTTGCAACATGCCCAAAGTATGTCAGACGAATCTTCAGAATCCTTGCCTCCAAGGAGCAGCCTGGTTTCACCCTCTATAGGATGAACCTGTTTTTACTCTTAGCAGTCCATGGGCCAATTGGCAGCATCATGATTGACTGTGAAGAGAGTGAGATTGTTAACAGCTTTAGTTGGTACCAGCAGCCAGGAAAGCAAATAATAAATTGCATTGGAGAAGTCTGCTGTTAGAAACCTCTCCAGAGGCACTGAAGAGCAACAATGTCGGTCTGGAGACTAAGGTGCGCCCAATCCAGGCCATAATTCACAATTACTTGCTATGCATCAGAAAGCTGGACAATGACTATGGATGATAGAGAATTGTAAAAGTATATTTTACATGTATCAATATACCAATAAGGCTCTATGCTTGCTGATTTCTATTTTGAACATTCTAAGGTGCTTTGCCAGAACTGTCAATATTACCCATTACAATGCTGCTCTAAATCATATGGTTTGTCTGTAAATCCTGTGATATGGTTTTTTTTCCAGTTGCTGCTAGTGTTTTAATGGTCATTAATTTGTCCAATTTTCTGGTGCCTTTGCTAAGATAATGTGCTAATTAATATTTTTTAACCTATATTAATAACTCTTTTGTGTGTAGCAGTAAAAAGAAGGAAACAGTTTTAAAAAGGCTTCTGCTCAGTTATTAATAATATTGTAGCAGATAATGTACTGCAATATGGAAATATTTAACTAACCAATTTTGTTGTTGTTACTCATATAATCTAAGATAGGCTTCATTTTAGCAATTTCCAACTATACTTATAATGCTCTATGATTAAAATTGATAAGAAACACACTAACGTGTCTGTATGATCTAGTATGGAAGTAGGTCAGTGTGGGGACTGAAAGCAACCTTCGTGATATTAATGTCAGGATACTTCTGTGAAAGAGCAAAGATTTTAAGAGTTCCACAAACTTTGTCCCAATGTCCAATCCTCTAGCCCACGCCCTTGAACAGTTATGGTGTCTATTGGAATTTGTATTGTTTATTACATTTTTTTTATTATTTACAGAGATGTTGGATTTCCAGTCATTCTTTGTTGCAGTTTTCTCCCTGCCCACTTCTCCCACTCCAGTTCACTCTTCTCTTTGAAACGTAAAACAAAAATTCCATCATTGTTATACAATCCCTCCCCCCAAGTCCATTCCACTATGCAGCCTTTACTCTGGATTCCTGTCATGACAATTAATACCTAATCCTATATCCCTTTTAAACAGTTCTCTCCCTCAACTGTTTCAATGCAGTGTACATTATTTATCCCCTCTTTCTCAGTCTCCCCCAACCCCGATGTCAGTCCTGTTTTACAGCAGTGGCACTATGCAGTATTTGTCCTTTTGTGACTGAGATATTTCACTCAGCATAATGTCCTCCAGGGTCACCCATTTTGTAGAATAGTTCATGAATTCCTTGTTTTTCAGAATTTGTATTCTTACTGTTATGACTAATACATTTGAGTGGCTGAAAAATAAAAATTTGTTTTTCTCTAGAAGCTATTCCATACACAAGGATCACAAGAACTTTTTTCTAAAATCATCACCTCTGCTTTATCATGTATCAGCAAGTTTTGCTGGCCTAACCCTTCCATCAGCTCTGTAATGCAAAGGGCATCAGCCTCTCAGCCATGGGACATACTGGGTGGGGTCTCTGCCAATTAGAGCATCATATGACTGGACCCAATGCTTCACTGAAAAGTAGCTGTTAGCTACTGTTAAATCACCTCTAATTCAAGGTGATTCTATATTAAACAGAATGAAATGTGACCCAGTCCCATCTGTGCCCATGGCAATTGGCATGTTCAAGTCTATTGTAGCTACTATGTATTTTGGGTGTCCTCCAACCTCAGGGCCTCATCATCCAGCACTATCTTGCGATTCTCAGGGTTTTCACAGGATAATTTTGGAAGTTACATCATCAGTCCTTTCTCCTTTATCTGTTTTAGTCTAGAAGCAAGACCACTGAAACTTGTTCACTATGGGTGACCGTGGCCTTTGGGGCTGAAGTGCAGTGCCCTACTGCCCATGCCACCAGGGCCCCTTTCCCTGAAGACAGAGTGCTCAAATAGAAGTTTTTATATGAAAAGAACCAGTTGGATCCAGTCCCTGGTGCTGTCCTTGGCCTATTGGAAGGGCTCTGGGTCTCCTGGCTTGACGTGGCTACACTAACCTCTTGGACCAAAGTTAGGGTCTCTCTTTGAAGTGGCTGTGCCTTTTTTTGGCCATTGGTCAAACTTCTGGACCTCCCTATCCTCTGCGGTGAAAGTAAGAGTGGAACTAGATGGTTTGGATATTCCCTTCAGCTCAGAATGCTAGGATTCTGGAGCACGTGAGAAGTGTGTGATGGTAGGTAGGCCATTAGTTCTTTTTGTACACTTCTGAGTTCTGAATTTTAGCAGCAGGTAGGTTATTGAGGAGGGCTCATCTTTTAATTGTGATTTTTAATGAAGGTTTAAAGAAAGGTTGGATTTTAATTCATTAATTAACTGTTGCGTTTTCCTCCCTATCCCCCAGTTCACTCTTTTTTTTTAAAAAAATTCATTCTTTGTTGCATAATTTCCTACCTCCCCTCCCACCCACCCCCAGTCCACTTTGTTATGTACCTCTTATTCTGGACTGTTGTCAGACAAACAAGACCTAATTATATATTCCTTTTAAACAGTTCTTTCAGGAGGGCAATGTTTCTAGTGTTCCCCTGAAGAAGGACCATGTGTAGAACAAAGTTACAAATGATTTTGGTACCCAAGTGGTTCTCCTTTTGCCAGTGTAAAAGAACTCAGCTTCACACAGTTGTGTAAACCTTGTTAAGTTGTATTCTTTGCTGCGCCTCGGTTTTTTCATCAGTAATACAGATAATAATAATATGGATGCTTGGGGTATTTTTCCCCCCTTTATATACATTATTGTTGAACCCTTGTCCAAATTCAGTCTTCCTGCTATTGAGCCAGTTTCCACTCAAGCTGTCCACCATCAGATGTTCTTTATGGGAGGGGGCTACAATTTTGTCCCCACAACTGCTGGACTGTCCAACTGCTGACATTTTTGTTAGCAGGGCAACATGGAATGTGTCGTGCCACCAGAGCTCCCCCATCACTTGTCAAAGTGTCTAATTATGCAGTTATTATTATGATCCTCAATTAAAGCTCATTATCCTCCTAGTACATAAATTCCATGAAGGCAGGTGGCTGGATTTGTTCAACAATTGATCACCAGCACCTCCTACTGTGCCTGCTACATAGATGACGCTCCACATTATCTATGGAATGGATGAATGAATACACGAAGGGTTGTTACTGTATAGATACCATAGAGTTGAGGTCATACTAATAAAGGTTTGTATGCTTTCATTCAAGGGAGCACTGGTGGCCTGGTGGTAAGGAGTTGCACTGGTAACCTAAAGGAACAGGATTCAAATTCACCAGCTGCTCATTTAAGTCAAAGATGGGAAATCTCCTCCCATGCAATTTACTGCCTCTGAAAACACGCTGAAGCGTCAGCTAAGGGTCTTTCCCCTCCATGGAACACAACAACAACGCCTTCATTTATTCACTTAGAAAGCGCATGTGTTTTGACAACTAGGGAAATGAATTCTCTTCCAGCCCCCAGTCTGAGCTGCCCGAGGGTCAGGCCACTCTCTGCTCTGCTTGGAAAGGGTTGGCGTGCTTCCACAGGAGAGAAGTGTGCACGGAAGCGGAGAATTCATTATAACTGGTTAGTCAGCCATGGAGATTGTAGATGCTGCCGTGGGCGGGGCGCACCTGGCAGTCCTTGCGTTGGGCCTATTTCCTACTCTGGTCCTCCCTGGATGCTGAGTGATGGAACTGGCTTGTGCCTAGGGGTCTCCCTGCATTTGGATAAAGAGCAAATGTCCGCTCAGTAATGTCTTCTCTGTGCTGCCAGTCCTGACCCCAAGCCTAAGAATCGCGGGCGTAACTTTTCCTAATTGATAAGCGAGTTTAGCTTCTCACCGGACACTACCCAGTGGAAGCTGATACTCATTCTTACCAACTGGAACCTGAGGGTGTTGGGGCGGAGGGCAGGTGACCGAGAGGCACGAAAAGCCCTTCCTGAAGAAATACAAGAACTCTGGCAGCTGGCGCGCTGGCGACCCTACGCTGCTAGGAGCGCGCGAGGTCACCTGAGTAGCATTTAGTGGCGAGGATGACTCAGCCTCCTTCGGGCTGGTCTTTGGTGCCAGCCCGCGCAAAGGCTCCATAAAGTTCCAGTCACCCCCTAGACCTTGCCAGAGGCCCAGTGGCCCCGGAACCTGTGTTCCGGGGTGGGAGTACCAGCGAGAAGTCATGGAGGAAGCCTGGTTTCCCTGACACCAAAAGCTCCCCGACTTCCTTCTACCTCACCAATTCTTTGCAAGTCAGCTCTGAGCTGTTCTTACCCAGTGGAATAGGGGCGCGGATTGGGGAGAGAGTGATCCCGATTCCTAGGGCTCTTATTTCTCAAATTCAGCGGTCAGGTTGGACTTGGTCCTGCCATCGCCTCCCTTCCCATCCGCGACACTCCGGCTTCCGCGGCTCGCCGCAGTCTCGCGGCCCGGCCTCCTGTTTAGAGCGGGACTGTTCGGACCCTCGGCCGGGCGTGCGCGCCTGGGGGCGGCCGTGCCGCTGCGGGTCGATGCGGGGAGCCCCACGCGCTCGTGCGCCCGCAGCGCCGCCCTCTGCGCCTTCCCTAACCAGGCGCCGCTACCCGGAGGAGCAGCTAGGCGACCAGGCAGCCAGGTTCTCGTCAGAGGCGCACAGCCCGTGTCCCGGAGCCGCGAGCCCCGGTCCTTTTCCCAGACTTGTGCCACTTCCCCGAGATCCCTGCGGAAAATCCGCGGCGGCGACCACGCCACCCCGAGGCTCGGCAGCCACGGACCCAGCCGGGCCGGAAAGCAAACTGCGCGCGCGGCGCCGAGTCCCAGCTGCCACCGGCCAAGTGAAGGGCGCCGCGCCCGGGCCCCCAACTCGCCCCTGCGCCCCGCCCCCACCCGGCCAGGGGGCCAGCACCAGGGGCGGCGGGCCCGTCCGATAGTCGCGTCTGCGGCGGCGGACTGCGGAGTTATAAAGAAGTCCGCGGCCGCAGTGGGCCGGGCGGGG
>NW_006399863.1:7652947-7663336 GCF_000299155.1 Elephantulus edwardii | reverse complement strand
TCGCCCGCCGCCCGTTCCGCGCAGCTCTCGTCGCCGCCGCTGCCGCCGGCGCGTCCGAGGAGCCCAGCATGGCCGGGCCGGGCTGGCTGCTCCGCGCGTCGCGGGGGCCCTGGGCGCTCCTGACCGCTGCGCTCCTTTTCGCCGCGCTGGGGGACGTGGTGCGCTCCGAGCAGCAGATCCCGCTCTCCGTGTAAGTGCCGAGTTCTCTGCCGCCGAGGAGGGGACCCGGCGGACCCCCAACCCGCGGTGCCCAAGTTTGGGAGGCTGCAGGTGCGACTGGGCAGGACCTGCTGCGGGCGCCGGTGTCGCCTCTCGCACCTGCGGTCCTGGTCGGGGGTCGGGCGGTGAGATTGGGGTGGGATGCTCTAGTCCCCTCCGTGAGGTGGGAGAGCGGGACCTGGAGAGGATCACCTCAAGTGTGCCTCCAACTTTGGAGCCCGTTTATCTGATCTAACTTACACAGGTCTTTAATTATCCCCTTTGCAATCCCACTGTCTCACTTATTTTTTTTGGGGGGGGGGAGAGAAGATTGTATCCCACTAGTGTTTGCCAGGTGTTGCCGGTCTGGGTGACTGAATGCTCAGGCAATTACTGAAAATTAAACCCAGTGGTCTTTCCTGAGAGCCCGAGGGTCTGTGCGGTTTGAACTAGGAGACCCTCTTTGGCCCTTGCCCCGCGCTCTGCAGTTTTGATGCTGGCGAATTCTATGAAGGCGCCTTTTCTTACATTTACCTCCCAAATACAATATCGCCCTGTTTCTCCAGCCCCAGCCCCCTGCTTGGGGGTGCGTGCGTGTTAACTATGACACCAGGTTTACATTTTCTCCCGTGCCCTTTCCTCCCTGTAGGGTGAAGCTCTGGGCCTCGGCTTTTGGTGGGGAGATCAAATCCATTGCTGCTAAGTACTCGGGCTCCCAGCTTCTGCAAAAGGTAATGTTTCAGTAGCAGGAAGTGATGATTTTTTTTTCCCCAGCACAGAAAATGGAGGCAGATTTAGTTTTCCAAACAAACGTGAGCCCAGAGCAGCATCACTTATCTGAGGTGTCCCTGATCCCCGCTTTCTTGGCATTGTACTGTGCAGTGACTTCTCCCTACCAACCGGTTATTTTTAGATGACACTTGATTCTAAATACAAAGAAGAGCAGGGTACTCACTCCGCTGTCCTGGCTGGGGCTCGGTTTGAGTGTCTTAGCACAGCTCTCCTCTCAGTGTCGGCACTGCTGTTTCAGTGTGAAAGCAGATGCTCTCCTGGCCAAAAAAATACTAACTTCATCCAGGGGGCAGAAGCAGTGCCTGTTTTCTGATGCCTTTCACCTTGCGCTGGAGGCATGAGGTTCAGTGTCTCAGAGAGAGAGATGCTGCCCTATTGTTTGTCATCCCTGCAGTTGTACAGTCCCATTATTCCCCAATCATCTAGACCCAGGGCTGGGATGCATTACATCATTACAGATAAGGAGAATGAATGTGGTTATCTTTCCACTCAGCTGCACTGCCTGTAATAGCCTATGAGAGTAGTCTACAAACTTAAGAAATTGGTCTGCGTCCATATAATTCTGGAGAGTAATGAGAACGGAGAATTGATTATTGGGCCGTTATCAGAAGCTGCATCAATTTTAATTCAAACAAGAAGCATTACGCTTTAAAAAAACATTGTGAGATGTATGGTTTCTTCCCCTTCCTTATTTCAAAGAACTACAGGCAAAAAATGGAGTGGAGAGAAGAGATTAGCCAAAAGAATTTCAAGTTAGCCCATCAACAGGATTAATCCAGATGTTCTGTCAGTGATAGAAAACAAACTGGTCGTCAGGGGATTATTTGCTGAAAGTGGGTACACGCAGCTTACATTGTTAACTTTTAAGCGTTTTTTAAATGTGATTTTGGATCCAATGTGCCATCTGTGTTATGCATGCTGCCAGGTAACCCAGTGCGTATTTCCTTTATGATATTCCACTTAAAGAGTAGCAATTTGGGGGACATTAAATGAAGCAGTTTTGCCACATGAAATCCAAATACCGTAATAAAGCATCAGGCCAAAATAAAATGACAGAAGTTATTCTGGCTTAAAATTTCCAGGAGCCATATTCTTTAAAACCTTGACAAGATTTTTTAAAAAGCCCCATGACTCTTGACTAGCTTGGCAAGGTCTCTCAACTTTTTTATTTAGGGAGCAGTGCATTGCATTGCAGGCAGTTCATAAAAACTTGAGGCTGGAAGGTGCTTTTGTAGAAGATAGTGATTTGCATAGCTGTAGCTCACCTGAAAAACACAAGAATTGTATTTTCTAGGTGTTCTTTTATGCTGGACAGAGCCTTACCTTGCTTGCGCAATTTTTGCCTGTGTGTCTTAATGACAAGTAAACCTCTAGAACTCTCATATTGCTTGTGCATTTTCTTCATGCTTTTAAAAGAAGAGAACATTTTTTAATAACTTTGAAAAACTATTTCTCATCTGCGAGTTGTCATTTAGTTGCAGCAACTCTGGTAATATCCCTTTAGATCTTGTGAATTTTTTTGGAAGGAGGGTTGGTGATGATTATATATTTTCTATCTGACATTTTGCAGGAACTCATGGAAAATGCCCTCTCCTTCTCTGAAGTTAGTGTGCACGTACACACACTCACACACACACATACACACACACACTCTTAGACTGAACAAAACCCCATCAACCCTATTATTGGAGTCTATAATAGCAAATTAGAAACCACTAAAATGCTTCTCTTACCTTCTCATCAGCATCCTTTTCTGATCCTCAATTCACAAGCCTAGCTTTGTCATGGGTGCGGCTTGACAATTGTGTAATTATTTCCAGCTGTTTATGGCTTTGTTGTCATTTCTTGCTACTGCCTGGCATTTTGTAATCGGATGCCAGGGGAGAGTAAGGTGTTACTTACCATTAGGTTCCAGGGGATGTATTGGCTCTGGCACCTGAATTGCAGTGGATTGCCACAGGGGTCCTGTACAGCCCCCATGACTCTTGACTGGCTTGGCAAGGACTCTCCCTGGGTGATGGGTGGATTGTGTTAGATAATGCAGGGAGCATTTTGTGCAGGTATCTTTTGCCTGTCTTGGTCTCCTGCTTCCAAATGTGACTGTATTTAAAACTTAGCCAGGAACATTGACTTAGACAGCTCAGAGTATGAATGGGAAAAGACCCGAGGTGCTCAGAGTGTGGGAGGCATAACCTCATTCAGAAAAACACAGAGACAGAGGCTTCTCTCTCACTTGTTTTCAAGTTTCTGGCCATTTGCATGAGGTTTCCTGGGAATTACTTCTCTAAATCCATGCTGTAGCACTTTTCCATCACATCACTGTACTTTAAACAAGATGCTCAGAGAATGAGGTAGAGAACTTAGTTAGAAAATGCATTAGCACTGTGTTAAGAAGATGCAAAAAGGTGATGATACCATGTTGCATAAGAGCTGTAATTGTACTTTTAAGGCACGGTCACTTTAACTTGATTTTCGGTGAAGTGTGTTATTTGCCATCATATAATTTTACCTAGTCTGTGCTGTTTCTTGTATTGACACTGCAGGTTGTGAATCAATACAGTACGTTCATTTTTAGAATGGGAGTTCAGTAATTTTTGCAGTAAGGCAAAAACTTTACCAAGTAGTTATTTTGGATATAAGTTAAGTAATAATTGGTTGTCTATTTTAAGGTCTTTTGGAGCCTGGTAACACTGCCATTTTGGTAACAGGTTTTTATTAGGTAACATAACTGGGAATCACATTAGTACTGCTGATTTCATTAATATCAATACAAACATTTAACATTGTGCCTCATTGTCATGGTCTTAGAAGGAAGACCTTTTCATCACTTGCTTCTGTCTCTAACGCTGTGGCTTTTACCCCCTTGGTTTATAGTAATACATTAGGTATTCAGTGCTAGAGCTCCGTGCTCTTTTCTATAAGGAACCTGTGAGTTCCTTAAGAGGATCCCTTTGATGTCACGAAACATCACAAGCCATGCTTCAGCACAGTTGTGCGCTCTCTGTCCAACATCAAGGTACAGAGGACTTGTGAGTTGGGTGAATCTGGGGAGGTTATACACTTGGCACACAATAGCGGGCCCTGTGCAGGGAGTGTGTGTGCGTGCTGCTTCCTGTGACTCCTGCCTGTCTGAGCTGGCAGAACCGCAGGCATTTCCATTCACTTCAACTTTTAATTAACTTTCCTATTTGACATATTCATGCCAGTCTTCAGTGTGCACTATCTTCTTTTTTCCCCAAAGAATGAGCTTTGTTTGCATTCTTTGGGGGAGGCAGAGCTTTATTACTCTGGATAGCAGGAGAAGCAAGCTAGTGGGTCTGCTGACCTAGGCGGTGAAACCCGGGAGCTTGACACCTCTCACATTCAAAATAAAAGGCATGTTTCTCATTTCATCCTCCTCGGGTAAGAATTGTACAGGAGCTTGCTTTTTATTCCACTCCCCCCCCCATTCTATTTAGGCGTGTGCTCAGGGAGTGAATGTCCATGGGAATGAAGGGTGCCAATCGCATTTTCCAGAATTGTGCTGATAAATTACACAATGAAAATGCAGGTGATGTAGGTCCGTACCATTCAGGCTAGGGAAAAATTGACATTTTCCTTGGATGCCTCAGACAGTGCTTACTGAGCATGTACCTCTTGGAATGTGCAACCAGGCTTTGCGTTGTTGGTTTTTTTTTTTTTAATTTATTTTATTGGGAGGGCAGCTTGAATAGGTGAACTAGAGGTCTCTATCCACAGGTCACAGTCAGCAAAGTAAAAGGTGGATTCTTGAATCCATTTTGATAGTTGGGACTGTTCATCAGTGTGGAAATTGATGGTTGGTTGAGTAGTGGAACAGGAGTATTCACATTTCACAAATTTGGTAGCAGTGCTGTGCTACCCCTGGGAAGCTGGACATGCTACCAAATGCTTCTGTGGGAGAGGTAGTGAACTTGGCAGTGAATAGACACAGTTGCTTACCCTCCTGCAGGATTTATGCATTCATCCTGTGCTGTTTGAACACACAGTGTAACTTCAAATGACTGGACTTTTCCCTTGTAGATTATTTTTTAAAAAGTCTTGGTGTCTCTGAAGTGACAGTTCTCAGTCTTTCAGGGCAATTTCTAAGTCTCATTAGGCCAGTCACAAGGACATTACCAGATAGGATAAACCAATTAGCATTCAGTTTCTGCTTCTTATCCAAGAATGATACCAAATTGCACTTAGAAATGCATACATGGTTGCTTGCTTTCCAGAGAAAGTATTTTTGTGTATATCTGTGTTTGTGTGTATTTATTTGCCAAGTTTTTGTGTGAGAGTCTTTGTTATCTTGCATATTTGTATATTCCCCCACCTTCCTATTTTGCTAAATTTCTTTTCTACTCGGTATATCCTACTTTGATTTTTCTCTCTTTTAGGAACTGCTGCAACCAGTATCGGTCAGATTAACAAATACTAATCAAGATTAAGGGAAGAGAAAACAAGAGCCATGATTGTCTTGTCAAGAGAGAGCGTTAGGTTTTTATTTCCATGTTGGCCATCAATTTTGATGTATTAGCAAGATGACCTCAGGCTGGCTTTGTTTATTTATTCCCCCCCACCCCCACTGTGGAGTTTACACTTTTGTGCCTTTGGGTAAACACATGAATAAATGCCTAGTTGCCTAATATTTATTAAATCGACCAGACACGAGTGAACACAATGCAGTTTTCTTGTTTGTGTTTGAAGACATAGCCTTGTATCGGGATGAACAAGAGCCCTCAAAGTGGCGGACTGTTCCCCTGTACACCTGTGGTCATCCCAGCTGCAGTTGGAAGCTTCCGTACAGGGAAGCGCAAGTGTGAGCTTTTCACCTTTTTCAGTCATTAATTGATCCTCATTTGGTATTTAGGGCTCCCACTTACATTGATTGATACATGATGTGCCGTGTTGGGCTTCCCAAGAAGCATGCATTTTCATTCAGCATGCTCTGTGTCGAGTCTGTCATTAATCTGGATTTGCAATCTAGATTTCCTGGATGCCAGAAACCTCTGGTCTTTTCTTCTATCCAGGTTTGCACCTTCCCTCAGAACAGAGCCTTTATTTCAGGAGGGCTCCATCTTCTGCAGCTCCAGCACTTGCTGAAACCACCTCCCAAGTTGAGACCCATAGCATCTTCTAGACAGAAGCCATTAACAGATTATGTGTTGCCTGGGACATAATGATTTGCTGTAGATAAGACTGGGTGGGAGGGGGGGAGAATTAAATAGATGTAGAATACCAAGCTATGAATTAGCTTATAAGACATGGAATTTTGCCCTCTTTTTACTGTCATTTTTAGACATGAGACATAATGGCCTGTGTTTCATCTTGAGTGACTGCGGTGATGCCTTTGTGCATCATTCTGTGAGAGGAAAGGTTCCTAATGTCACGCTTCTGGCAATACTGATAAAATCTTCATCAGCCCACAGGCCCATTAAACAAATCTTAGCATCTCTGACACGGGGAGAAACTGGCCTTGTGTGCAAGGGGAGGGTGCTTGATTTTTCTTCACTTACTGGCTAACTCCATCTAAGGTGGTTGTTCCTAAAACGTAAAGTGGGGCTCAAAGATCACTTTACAGTCCAGTCCTCTAGACTGTGCTACAGCCTACCTCTGTCATAGTAGGTATTTGTATTTCTTGTGTGTTTTACAGGATGTCTGTGTGTATAGCCAACCTGACAGTTTTCAGAAGAAAGTTATTTTACAACTATTGCTTTAAAAGGGGTCCATCAAGTTTTTAAATAAATGGTAAGCATTTCAGTTCCCATTTGCTTTGAACAATACTGATTGGTACCTATTCCAAGGCTCTTTAAGTAAGGGATCAGATTTACCACTTGTATTTAATGTATATGTTGCCTCACTTCCTCAAATCAAGATTATGAAAACAAACAGCTTGGAAGTCAAACTATTAATAGGCATTTCAAGGCCATGTTGAAAAGGAGAGTATTATCTCTTGACACGAAATAGATGGCTATTTATTTCTTCACTTTGTGCTCTTTGGATTATTTATCTAGGTTCCTGGTATTGGAAAGCCATACTGTCCCAAGGTTAAAAGAACTGTTATCTATGTAAGTGATCTGGGCAGCTGACTGGGGCAGGGTTGTGAAAGTGGATTCACAAAACAGACTTGTGGGTATCCTGTTCAGGTGAATCAGCTGCCAGTTGATATCCAGGCTTGCAAATGTCATTGCCATTCTGCTTATTGAGTTTGTGTGTATATGTGTGTGCACGTGCCAGTGCAAGTGGATGCTGCTCATCGTGGACTATGCCACATGTTCCCCGCTGAGGCAGAAACCAGGTCTTGTCCTCTTGGGGTGCTAGAAGACTGACGTGAAAGAGCAGGCAAGGGTGCTGGGGGCAACCGAGTGGTCCTGTCCACCAGGCATGGACTTGTCCACCTTGTTGGCTTTTGGAAGCAGGGAAGCACGTTATTTGTGGGACCCAGTCCAAAATGAAAATGTGAGCACCCCTCATTAATAATAATTAAAAATTTCAAAATGGTGACAGTTGTTATGTGTCATTGAGTCAACGACAACTCACATGAGCAAGAGCTCTGAACTCTGCCCTGTCATGAGCCAGTCTCATTTTCTCTGACACACTTACCCCCGTTACCATAGTCACTGTGTCAGTCCATCTCAGCTAGGGTCTCCCTGTCCTGAGATGACCCTCCACTCTTCCAAGCATGATGTCGTTCTCTAAGGACTGATTCTTCCTGGCAACATGCCCAAAGTATGTGAGCTGGAGCTTTCCAATTCTTGCTTCTAAGAAGCAACCTGGTTTCACTGTCTCCAAGGTAGACTTGTTTGTTCTCTTGGTGGTCCATGGTACTCTTCTCCAGCACCACAGCTCAAAGGCATCAGTTCTGTCACCCTTAGTCATTGTCCAGCTCTCTTATGCATTCTTATCATGATACATACATAATGATATTGGAGAGGAGATTGAAACTATCAACAGCCTAACCTTGCTTGGATCCACAATTAACACCCTTGGTACCAGCAGTCAGGAAATAAGGAGATGCATTGCACTGGGCAAATCTGCAGATAGGGACCTCTCCAAATTATTGAGGAGTAATGATGTCAGTTTGAGGACCGAGGTGCATCTGATTCAGGCCATAGTCTTTCCGATCACTTTGCTATACATCTGAGAGCTGGACATTGAATAAAGATGACAGAGAAAGAATTGGTGCCTTTGAGCTATGGTGTTGGAGAAGAGCACTGGACATCCCATGGGTGGCCAAAACAACAAACAGATATGTCTTGGAGAAAGTGCAGCAGGAGTGCTATTTGGAGGCAAGAAAGATGAGGCTTCACTTCACATGCTTTGGGCATGTTGCTTGGAGGGGCCATTCCTTGGAGAGTGACATGATGCTGGGAAGGGTGGAGGGTCAGTGAAGGAGAGGAAGACCCTCAACCAGGTGAATTGACACGGTGACTGCCGCAATGGGCTCTTATGTGTCAGGAAGTATGAGGAAGGCACAAGATAGAACAGAGTTCAGATCTTTTGTTCATAGGGTGGCGATGAGTCATACTTGCCTCGATGGCACCTAACAACAACAACAGTTTCATTATACAGTACCACCTACTTCATATGTATATATGAATGACATAGATTAGGGAGCTATAGATAAATGCTGACTAAGTAAATAAGCAAATGAATTGATGACTAAGTGAGTTGAGTGCTAGTGATTTGCATGTAGGAAAATGATGGGGGGGCCCTCTCTTGGAATCAGGCACTTCAGAAAAGAAGGAGAGCACAGAAACGTTGGCATCTCCTAGGACTTGCCCCATCTGGTCAGCTCCCTTCTTGAGGGCAGAGGAGACACCCAGTGGGGCTAAACCTTGCTGTGTTTACCCTGCCTCCTCCCTGCTGTCCAGTTAGTGGATCAGGCTGAGGAGCATGGCTGTGTCCGTGTCATAGCCCATGATAAGGATCTGTGCATGCAACACTCCCCACTGTGGGGATTTTTCCAGAAGCCAGGTACCCTCTTGGACAGTATTCCAGACATTACCTCTTGAGGATTCTTCCTGTTTGGCCTTAGAGAATTCTAGACATTCCAGGTAATAGCCATATTGAAAACCAGTCATGTTAAGCAAAGGTGGTAAACCTCTTCCATTGAAGAGGGTAGAGGATGGTGATATGATAGGTGGGGCTTGCTGTCTTTCACCATCTCACAAGAGGCTTTAAAGGGCGGGGAGCTAGCAGGCTGTGCTTTTTGACTCTCATCTTCAGAGCTGCTCTCATCGTTACCACTTCCTTATGAAACCTCCCTGTTAACTACCTTTTGGCCCTTGTGCATCTGTTGTCCTTAAAGATGTGGAATGAGCGAAACTGTTTTGGGTAAGCAGAGATACCAATGCTTTGCCATCATGGGGCTTCATTTTTTATATTGTAGCAGCATAACTTTGAAGAGTTGTTTGTACGTGAGGCCGCGATAATCAGCACTAAAGTCAGTCAGAAGTCAGGAATGACAGGAAAACATGCATGAGGGCTAGTGTTTCTCTTTGCACCGAATAGTTTAGGAAAATACCAAAGAGCCACTTGTGTCTGTAAATATGTCAGTATGACAGAGTCTGAAAATTCGCCAGGATCGTAACTGCTCAGGTAAACAAGAGAGTGTTGATTGGGGCTGTATTGGAAGGAAAGGGATATTTTTCTTAAGAGTGTTGAGAAGGAGCAAAACAGGCTCTGTATTCACCCTTTCATGACTAAATTATTTTTCTATGTCAGTGTGTTTGTTGATATGTTTTGTGGTTGCATTTTTTTTTTCATAAGTAGTGGAAAGTGAGGAAACCAAGAAGAACATTTTTTAAGAATATGGTTATGTGTGGTCAAGTAGTAAGGAACTTTGCTGCCAACCTGAAGGCATGTGGTTTGAATCTACCAGTTGCTCCTTTGGGAGAAAGATGGGTAATTTCTCCTATATGATTTACTGCCTCTGAAAATCTGTTGGAGGATCCACTATGAGTTGATTCTGACTCGATGGTAACATAACAACAGCATCTTGTGAGATACACGTGTTTCAGATGGACTTTGGTAGTTGGGTTGGTGGTTGGCTGGTTGAATCCCTTTGCAGATTGATGCAGTTGTACAGGTCCCCGCCTACAGCTGGGATGTTGTTGTTGTTGTTGTTATGTGCGTCGAGTCGCCTGCAACTCATAGCGACCCTATGTACAACAGCCCTAAACTCCGCTCTGTCCTGTGCCATAGATTAGGGAGCTATAGATAAATGCTGACTAAGTAAATAAGCAAATGAATTAGTGACTAAGTGAGTTGAGTGCTAGTGGTTTGCATGTAGGAAAATGATGGGGGGGGGCACTCCCATCCCAATTATCCCAATCACTGAATCAATCCACCTCATAGAGGGCCTTCCTCTCCTGCTCTGTCCCTCCACCCTCCCAA
>NW_006399863.1:7611396-7649984 GCF_000299155.1 Elephantulus edwardii | reverse complement strand
AGACAGACCAGCAAGTTAAAGGTATATCCCTTATTGTGGAGTTAACTTTAGTAGCTTCCCAAAACAGAGGCTGAAAACAGAGGTGGGTTGTATATGTCCCATGGGTTATGAGAGGTTAGTTAGTAATGTAAGTCATCTGATCTGATCCTCAGTGCCCTCAGAGATGCGCATGTTCCTCACCTTTCACAGTTATGGCTTGCAGCTCAGGGAAGTGGAAGTGCTGGCCTTGACCTGTTGTCATGTTGTAGGACTGGGAGTCAGACTCAGGCTGTTTTGACTCTTAATCTTGTGCCATTTTCCTGCAGCACATGTGCATTCAGTGAGTGCTGACAAGACCTGGGCACTGGCTGGAGTTGTGCCTGTAGGGTCCACCATAGACCGGAGGATGTGACCTCACTCACTTTTATTTTTTTTTCTGTGCCTTGGCTCTTGTACCTGCAAAGCCTAGTTTTGTTGGCTGTTGGGTCCCTGGGAGAGTAGGCATGACTCTTTCAACTTCCAGTCTCGGCTCCACTGAGGAATAGAACCAGTCCTGAGGGAGGGTGGAAGGCTTGCTGGAGGGGGCCCTACCTGGCAGTGGAGAGCCCCTGAGGATGGGCAGCTCTTCTGACTGTTTGTAGCTTGGAAGATGGAGCTGCCAGGAAAGAGGAAAGAATCCTGTCTCAGCTCTGACATGAGGACTTGACTGTCCTGTCAAAACCAAAGGGCATTTTCCCTTTGTGTTTTTCCAGCAAAGCCCCACAAATCATCTGTTTCCTCAGTTCCCTAAGTGTAGTGAGCATGTGCATTAGACACACACCGATTTCCTTGAGACTTTGGTCCTGTGGATTAAATAGGATAAAAGGTGTAGTTGTCCTGTGGGAATCCTGAGCCTGTAGCCTCTTATGATGTAAACTCGACCTTGCCTTTCTCTTGCTGTTTCTAACAACCCTTAATTCTCAGCTGCCAGGGATCTACCAAGTGATTTTAGAAGAATTTTAATTTGACTAGAGAGGGACCTTGGTAGTTTAATAGTAGAATGCTCACCTTCTCTTGAAATACTTGGATTTGACTCACAGCTAATGCATCTTATGTGCAACTGCCACCTAACTTTCAGCGATTTTTGTGTGTCACTGTGATGCCGAGCAGGGAGCTCCGGTGGCTTAGTGGTGAGGAAGTGCGCCGCCAACACAGAAGTATATGGATCACATTCATTAGCTGCTTCATGGGAGAAAGATGGAGAGTCTCCTCCCATGTGATCTGCATTCTTTGAAAACCTTCAGGAGGGTCAGCTATGGGTTAGTTTTGACGTAATGGTCCTCAGTGCTCATGATACTAAGCAGAGAACTCTGGTGATATATTCTGTAGAGGGTTGTGCTTATAACCCAGAGGCCACTGGCATCTGGAATCCAGCAGTGGTTCTGAGGGAGAAGAGCCTCTGAAACCCAACAAAGGTGCAGGAACAGCTATGAGTTGATTCCAGCTAGGCTGTTATGCATTAGTTAGTTATGACATCAGGCAGGTTAAAACCTTCTAGTGGCACTTCTAGATTGAAGACAGACTAGAAAGAAAAGCCTGGCAATCTATGTCCAAAAATTAGCCAGTGAAAATCCTATAGATTCCTACAGTGTAATCTGAAACCAGTCATGGGTGATACAGGACCCTGTAGAATTTTTGTTCCATCACACATGAGTCATCCAGGAGTTGGGGGCCAGCTTGACAGCAGTAAACAATCGATATCTATTATAAATCATGTACAACTGAAAACATTTAAAAGGAAAGCATAGGTAGTAGGGTTGGATCATGCTTCGTTGCTCAGTACCTTAAACTCTGTGGACCTTGTTTTTGCTCAGTGATGAAATCAAACTACTAAAAGTCATTGGGCTTTGGGGAAAATTCATTGACATAACATGTGTGATAAAGTTGTTTAGAACTCCACACAGCACTTGGGAAGCCTTAGATCTTTGGCTTCTGTTTCACTGTACTGTCTTGCTTTATATTAATGAGAAGTGAGGAAGACTCCTGGAATTCTTGTCACTTGGATCCCCCTATGAGTTCATAAAATCAGGGTGCTCTACCTCATGCACATTTAATGTGACAAGGGAAAACAGTGGCAAACCAAAGCATTTATGTCTCTAGGGAGGCAGGTTGTGTTTTTTGGTTTTCCCCCTTATTTCTCTTCCCAATTTCCCTAATTCTGTGCCTTGCACAGGCAAGGTAGGCAGTTGTGTGGTTCAGGTTCATTCTGGCTGTAACATTGTACTGTAATTTGAAAAGCAAAGTGCAAGTCAGTAGAGAGGAACAGGTACTCGCCTTTGTACCTGTGCCATCCATACGCCTTTTCCACTGTGCTTTGAGGCAGAGGCGGAAAAAATATTGTAAAAAGAACAGTTTATTTGGGAGGCAGTAAATTCATTGGATGCAGGTAGACTTGGGCCTCGAGTCATAACCTACAGCTTTACTCTTAACCTCCTAGCAGTTCCCATTATCACTGAAAGTTCTATTAATGTAATACAATCACATCATGTACCAGCAGTTCAGTGGGCATGGATTTTTTTGCCCCATTGACATAAATGATAGTCATTTGGCTTCTGGTATGGTAATGCTGAAGTTTGGTTTTTTTTTTGTTTTTTGTTTTTTTTTTTAAGGGTTCACATTTTCCATTTATTTTTTCATTTCAAACCTAGTAATGCTGAAGTTTGACTGTTCTTTCTTCTCGACTTTGCCCTGGGTCCTGACATAAGGCTATGTTTTTTGCACATTGGTGCAGAAAGCATGTTTTAAAGAAATAACACCATCAAGAAACCTGTGGAGATGAAGGGGGGTATGGGGAGGTGTGTCTGTGTATTTTCTGCATAGATTTCCCTTTGCTGATAAAAACTGGTAACTAATTTAAAATCCCAAGGAGCCCCGGTGGAATAGTGCATGATATGTCAGGCTGCTAACCATGAGGTTGGTGGTTTGAATCCACCAGACTCTCCATGAGGAAAAGACGGACATTTTCCTCCTATCTTTTATTCACAGCTTTGAAAACCTGGTGGAGGGTCATTAGGAGTCAGGATAGAATTGACCGCAGTGACTGAATTTAAAGTCTCAGTCCCTGGCCAAGTCGGTGAATATTTCAGAACCTCAGAAGTTGTCTGGGTGCCCTGAAATAAGATGTAATCCTCTCAGGCAAGCGCTCACAGCTCTATAATCTTTTGAAAAAAGGTGTCAACGCACATTTCCCATAACAGGAATTTGAGAATTACGAAGTCATAGCTGGATTTTCTACTCGAACAGAACAGTGAGACTTTCTTTTTTTTTCTTCTTTGCATAAAACAAATGCTTTATACCGAATGGATTTAGAAGGATATCAGAAGATTGTTCGTTTTAAAAAATCTACTTTTGGAAAGTGTTGTCCTGGCAAGGCAGAAGCGAGTAGACAGTCTTTGATGTGAAATCGAGCCCAGACGGGTATGTATTTAGGCATTTCCACAGACTGATAATATAAACCTAACAAGACAGCTGCTAGAACCTCAGTCTTCTCATCTGCCTCATGGGCACATTAGTACTAACATCTTACCTGAGAATATACACAACAAGTGCTCAGCAGCGAGTAGCTTTTAGAAAGTGCTTAGATGAGTTCAGCAGATGTTTTTATTTTCAAGCACTTGCTCTACATCCTAAGTGGTGTTTGCTGCTGAAGAACCATCCAAGAGTCCATGCTTGGAGACTTCCCTCAAAGGTGCCCGCCATGGAACTCCACAAGGTTTTCTTAAAAATTGTGTAATGATAGCAAGGACTTTATTTGTATTATTTCATTAAATGTTGTCAAAGCTAGTCCTGCCATTCTTATTTAGGAGGTGCAGAGACCAAGGCAGAGAAGGTTACTTTGCAAGCTTTGAACCTGTGTCATGTGAGTGTCAGTTCAGGAGCTTGGGACAGAGCTAGAGGATAGGCATGTGGTTACTTCCCAGGATCTGTCATTTTACCAGAATATTGTTTGATCATTAGGACGATGGGTGGAAACTTCTTTACTCTTGGTAGTTTTTCCCAACAGAATTCTTGGCCTAGGTGTCATCTGGGTATATTAGACTTTACTTTCATAATACGGAAGCACCCAGTAAGTCTCTTTAACTTTCTGTAGTTCTCCCTTCTGTTACAATGAAATGGAGCTGCGTATCTTTGGATTTCCTTTGAGTGACAGCCTTCCTATCATTACGTCTGACTCTGAGGAAGCCAAGTGTCTGAGTTTAGTTCCATTTTCCTGTGTTCCCCTTCATAGGAATGGATGCTTGTGTGGAAAAGGGTAGCTTAGGCCTGGGCCAGATCAGTCTGGTGTCAAGTTCCCATTTGGCCCTTCTTAGCTTGTCTTTCGGGGTTGAGGTTCCTTATCTGCAGAGTAGGATGATGGTGGGAATTACGTGTATATAGTCTGAGCATAAAGCTGGATACCCATTCGTTGCCCAGTGAGTGGGGATGCCTCTGTTTTTGTTATCCTCACTCTTGGTTCATCTTTCCTGCATTTTCTTTGTGCTTATAATTATACCTCTTGGTAAAGCCAGTCTTGTTTTTCTGTACCTGATTGATAGCCAGCTTGAAGGCCACAGCCCTTGGACCCACTTGGGTCAGTTTTTTATTTTCCTGGCACAGGCCCAGAAGACCCGTCTGTGCCCCTGGCAGGCCTGGGATGTGTGATATTCTGAGAAGCCCTTATCTAATCCTTCCGGATGGGTGAGAGGAACTGAAGGGCTGAGACCTTAAATTCCCCAGGCCAGACTTGATTTTTTTCTGCTTGAGAGAGGTGTCCTTTTTTGGCACTTGGCATAGAGATGGGGCTGGCCATCAGGGATTATTTGTAGAAGAAATGAATGAATGAATGAACAGATAAAATAAGGAATGCTAAGGTGAACCTCCTCCTTGATATGCTGATGGTGGAAATAATGCAGCTGGGTGCAGGGAAAGCACTCACTTCTTTACATTCTTCATCCTATTTATTCTCAAAGCCAGCTTTTATGAGCCTCCCCCTACATGAAGTGTGGATGCTTCAGATATTGGGGACCCTAAGCAGCAGTCCAGCTCTGAGCCCTGCAGATGGTGCCCTCACCCACAGCCCTCTCCGTGCCAGCAGGGACTGCCAGACAGCTGAGCCAGCTGGTCCTCACTTGGCCCAGCCTGTCGACCCCCTCCCTGCCCCCTGGAGCATCGCAGTCCATCTTGGTCAGCACCCTGGAAGCACAGCCGAGTCTCCTCTAGAAACATCCCAGCTGGGCCAGCCAAGGGGTCCTGGGTGCTGCATCCTGGGCGCCTCTGCAATGCCCGGCCCTGCCGCCACCGTGGGAGCACCGCAGTGCCGGGCGGGAGCACTGCAGTGGCGGGCGGGTGCATGAGGAGCACCAAGCGAGACTGATGGGGCCGCCGCAGCCGCCACATCAACCTGGGGGAGGCAGCTCGGCAAAGGCAATTAGGAAGCTGCGGCAGCTAATTCCATAAAGCGCTTGGAAGCCACATTCCCAATGACATTAGGGAGGAATGTGAATTTTAATTTCTGTCCCCTTCACCTTCTTGTGGGGTCATTACCTAGCCTCCGAGGACAAGCCAGCATCAAAGTGTGTGCAAGGTGTTTGCTGAGCATGAGTTCACCTTCCTAATGCAGGGCTTCCTTCCTTCGATGTGTGTGTGTGTGTGTGTGTGTGTGTGTGTGTGTGTGTGTGTGTGTGTGTATGCCATGCCTCCAGAGCTCCCTCTGTATGTAAGTATTTATCTGTCTATGGCACGAGGACTGAGTTTCAGCATCTATGCACTGCTGGCAGTTGGGGCTGCTTCTGTGTCCACTGCACATTCATGCCGCATTCACTAAACAGCCACATTGTCACACCAGCACTGGGGCTGTCTCAGGCACCTTCCTGCAAGTGGGAATCCTGTGGGAGGCTGTACTTGAGTTCGCATTATTTTTATTTGGCCTCATGTCCTGAAGGTGCATCTGACCCCTTTGTTCTCAGTTTGGAGGCACTGAAAGCTCGCATCAAGCATCACCCCTGTGAGATAAGGGGGAGCAGCTGGCTGGAAAGAGGGAATTAGATTCTGTGGATTTCAAGGAAGGGCAGTTTCGGCTGAAAGATGTTTAGCTCCAACTCAGTTTCCCCCTAAATATCAGGACCTAACACAGCATTGTAGGCTCTCTGGTGGCTTTGTCTGCAGCATGTTGTGCTACTAAGCCAAAGGCCATAACTCTCTAGTGCTTCAGATCCACCAGTGGCTCCTTGGGATGGGCATTCTCTTCCTGTTTGTATGTGGCATGGGGTCGATGCTCATTTTTTGGCAGTGAATTTGAGTTTTGAGGACACAGTTTTAGGAGGCTGCTGAAAGAGTCTCATACCCGGCTTTGCCTGGGACATTACTCTCCATAGCAGCTATGGGGCTTTTTGCTCTCTTGAGTACCCCATGCCACACTTGGAATTTCCCAGGTATGCAGAATCTGATGCCTGCCTTTCACCTTCCAGCCTGACCTACTTCCTTAGAAGGGAACAAGAGGACTTGAAGCCGAGGGAAATCTTGGGAATTAGCCTTGTCAGCCGTGGGGAATATGGCCCACATGTCACATTGACTGAAACACAGATGGGCCTGGCCAGGGATGGTGGCGTCCTGACTCCTAGCCCTTGTTCCTTCTCTTGGGTGACTCAGGTTTTGGGAAAGGCTATGGGGTACTCCAAAGGACATGTTGGCCTTCTCGGAGGGCCGGGAGAGACACTCCTTAGCCCATGTTCCATTTGTTCACTGCTCTGCACTCGACCAGACCATGCTGGTTCTCCACAGAACCTGCTCTACCTTCTCTTGTAAAAGGGCCTGTTTCCTCCCTTTCTTTGGCTTACATTTCATTTAAGTTAGAATTTGATTAACGGAAAATATTCCCCTAAATGTATCTCTTTGACAGCCAAAATATTTTGTCCCAGTGTAGCATCAGGAAATGTTTCCCCTAACTACCACTGTCTGAAGAGGCTAAGTGAATAGAGTAGAAAACAGAATGGTCATCAAGCCTTTCCTCAGTACCAGTAACTCATCTCAAAAACGGAGGCCACAGACCTTGTTTTGAATGGAAGTTCAAACAATCAAATGCTTCACTTTGGGTAGAATGCCATGGTTCAGGAACATCTCTGGCTGTCACAGTACACTTGCAAGAACACACTTTGCCTTTGGCCAAATGCTAGAAATGTTTACTTCTTTCCCTCCATCCCTTCCTGCTTCACCAAACACCCATTGAATACTCAATGAGGCGTGCAGAGCTGGGTTGGGTGCCAAAATCCCTTTGCTGTGGTGGCCACCTTTCACCTTCTCACCCTGATGGCTCCATTGACAGCACGCTGCTCCTGGTCCCCAGATGCTTCAGTCTGCACCATGCGTTCACCCTTGCCATCCTCTATCTCTGTGACACAGCTGAGCCTGTGACCTTGCCTGGCCACTGGACCCCAACTTAGCATGCAGAAATATCACCCGGGAAGCTTGTTACAATGCATTGTTCCAGCTTATCAGTTTAAGAGATTTCAACTCAGTAAGTGTGGCTGAGGGCCCAGAAATCTGCATTACAGCAGACGTCCCAGGTGGTTCTGAGGTTGGTGGTCCAAGGGCTGTGCTTTGAGAAATGATACTTAGAAGGTTTCTAACTTTGCTGGGGAGACCCTCCTCCCTCCCTGCCTTTCCTGGCTGTATGTAACTTCCCTCCATGGTGCTCAAACTCATGTACCTGTGTGCACATGTGCAGTGTCTGCTTGCCTTAGTTATCTGGTGCTACTGTAACAGGGGCAATGTTAGTGGTGGATGGCTTTAGCAAGTGGAAATTTATTCTTTCACAGTTTGGGAGGTTAGATGTCCAAATTTAGGGTGGTGGCTTTTAGGAAAGGCTTGTTTTCTTGGTAGCTCCTGATTTTAGGAGTTTCCTAGCCTATGAATCTGGGTTCAAAGCACACACTCCCCACCTTTGTTTTCTTGGTGTAGTGAGTCCCTCCTCCCCTGCTTACTTCTCTTTCCTTTTATCTCTTTTAAGACAAAGGGTGATAGAGGCCACACCCCAGAGAAACTCCCTTTATAACCAATCAGAGTTATTACTTGACCAAGGGTATTGCATCTCACTCTAATCTCCTTATGGCTGATTGGCTAATCACACCAGATGACATCAGCGGGGATGATGATAACATTATGCAAACACCTTTAATCCTGCCTCTTAATGTCATTGTTGTTGTATACTGTAGAGTCAGAACCGACCCATAGCTGACCCTGTGGCAGGTTTTCAGAGACAGTAATCGCATGGAAGGAGATTGCCCATTGTTCTCCTGTGAAGCAGCTAGTGTCCTCGAACCACATGCTTTTGGGATTGCAGTACAGCTTCTTGCCACTAGGCCACCAGAGCTCCTTCTTTTCCTTGAATTTGCTCCTTTACTGAACTTTGATAGTCAAGGCATCCTTGCCTTGTTTTTGATCTTAGAAATGTTGAAACTGAAATTATTTTTGATGTTGAATGCCATTGAGGGATTAGGATATGCACCATATAGGAAAGATTCAGTGAGGACTTGAAGACAGGGCGATAGTAGTCATTGCTGCTGCTGAGTCAAGTATGGATCATAGCAACCTGTAAACGGCTAACCAGAACCCTGCCCTGTCCTGTGCTTTCTTCCTCATTTTTGACACTCCGGATCCCTTTGCTGAAGTCATCATGTCAGTCCATTTTGCTGTGGGTCTTCCTCTCTTTCCTTGACCCTGATATTTCCAAGTATGATAGCCCTCTCCAAGGACTAGCCTGGCTTAGCTACATGTTCAAAATATGAAAGACGAAGCTTTGCCCTCTCTGCCTCCAGTGAGCACGCTGGCTGCACTTTTCCCAAGATATATCTGTTGGTTCTTTTGCCAGTAGTCCATTTGATATTCAGGACTCCAACACCACAACTCAAAGGCGTCAATTCTTCTGTCATCCTTATTTGTTGTTCAGTTCTCTGAGGCATAGGAGATGCAAATTGAGAAGTCCATGGCATACAGCAATGGAAAGATAGAAAATAAATATTTGTGAATAATTGTATAGACACAAAGTACAAGTATAAAACATAATGTATATGAATGATTATATACAAACCAAGAAATAAAAAAGGAATCCTGACTTAGTCAAATTAACAGATTTTGGGGGCACACAATTCAGTCAGTGGCACAGCTCCATCTGTAACCCAGCCTGAAGCTCTGTAGTGAAGCCAGCCTTCTCACCAGTGTAGGTAGCTCCAGTGGAGGCTTTCTCGGCTCTGGCAGCAAGGGCTTTGGAGCAAGGTGGACCTTTTCTCTTTTAAGGTAGGAGGTACCCAGGTGTATATCTGATTGTTGAGACAGTTTATTTAGAAATTACTGAGAAGAGTTGAAGAGGCCATTCTCCAGTTTGTGAGATGGAGAGAAATTTATTGACCTGTCACCGATGGCTTTTCTTCTTACCATATAGGTTACTGGGACCTGTGGTTACCAGCCCTTTAACAGAAAATTGTTTGGTGAGCATCGGTATGAAAGATGCTGCCTGCTTCTCCTAAAATGCTGCTTCTAATCTCCCAGGTTCACAAGTTGCTGCCCTCGGCGTGGTGTTGGTCACAAAATGGCATTTTCACTAAGTCAGTTGCTTTCAAAGTTTTTTTAACTGGGTGCATATTTTTTGTTGTCAGCCATTATCTACAACCTTCCATATTTTATGTAACTTCACTTTCTTCTCAGAAGCATAATCTAGAATTTTCTATTCTGTTCTTTTGGAAGGCTAGTTGTGATGAATACATTGATTTCAGAGTATAATAAATATGTTAGAGGTTTAGGGTGTGTGTGTATGTGTGTGTGTGTTTTAAATTTTATACTAGTTTACTTAACAAAATGTGTATACATTGTTTTTGCACCAGATCTTCCCCTTTCCTTTACCCACCCCTCCGTTCACTCATCAGATTGTGTGACCCTATGATTAAGTGAACTAACTCAGTCTCGTAAACACAAATATTGTATAAGATCCTTACTGTAGAACAAGTATGAGGATTCAAGGTGTGGGGGGGGGAGGCTTAATCATTGGTTTTTGTGGTTTGTTTGTTTTTTTTTTCCTAGTGGCAAGAAGATACACTGCAATCCTGAAGGCACACACTTCAAATCGACTAGCTGCTGTGTGGGAGAAGGATGAGAAGTTTCCTCACATGCAGTTAACTGCCTCTGAAAACCCACCAGAGGCTCAGCTATGGGTTGGTTCATGATGGGACACAACAACAATATCAGCAACATGGGGCAATTATTTGTTTTCATGCTTGTCTGACTGAGATCATCTTTTTGTGTCCAGGAATGGTGCCTTGTCTGTTTTTGTGTGCCCAGAGGTGGTACTTCCAGAGGAATTGGTGAATAAAAAAAACTCATTACCTGTGAGTCACAGCTGGTTCATAGCTGACTCTTCAGCTGGATTTTGGAGGCTGTAAATTGCACAAGAGGAAGATTGCCCATAGTTCTCCCATGGAGCTGCTGGTGGATTCGAACCACTAGAGACTGTCTTTGAATTAGCAGCATAACTCCCTACTATGTCACCAGAGCTCCCTTTTAGAGAATGAGCAGATACAAAAGGAGACCTTTTAATTTAACCCTCACATGAATCTCTTGAGGTAGTGTTACACCTCATTTCACATTTGAAGAAACTGAGTTCAAGGTCAGAAAGCTAATGGTGGAGGATCCAGGTGGAGGCCACAAGGTGTTAGTTAGGGCAGGGACTTGTCACTGGGGGACTTCGAGTCCAGTTCTAATTTTGGCTCTGGCACTGATCAGCTTGGACACTGGGAGCAGCTCAGTCCTTCTCCCTGGACCTGGGCTTGATGGGGCATGGAGACCTCTTCATGCTGGGACTCAGTGCGGCTTCAGAGGACCACACACCAACACAGTTCGCTCCATCAGGAGCTGGGAGGCATTTAGCTCTCGCTTTTTCTTCTTTCTGCTATTTTCTTCTTTCACCTGTTCTGCCACCTTCCCTTGCTCTGCCACTGTCTGCACCAGGCATCTGCTAGAGTCCAGAGAGGTGTGGAGATGCTGCTGGCCCTGCCTAAGGGTGCTTGGGACCTTGAGGGGGCAGCAGCCTCCCACTCGTGCAAACCCTGTAGAAGACGTCGCTGGATAGTGGGGAGGAGATAAAGCAGCATTGATGTTGGAGTGAGCAGAAGTGACATGCCATGCTGGTAACTTCTTCCCCGTACTGCTGTTACTATTGTTTCCCTAGGAGCCCTTGCACGACAGATTTGCTCTTAGAGTTACATATGGAACAGAGTCATCTTTGAATACAGAAGGGAAAGAGAAAAGGGTTAGAACACTTGGCATGTGATGAAGTTCAGTGATATTTTAGACATGAGTAAATTGGTATTTCTATAACCTGGTAGATTCATTTGTCCTGGTCCACCTCCCTTTGCATGTTGACTTAATAACACGCCTGACTAAATGATGTTAATTGCTTTCAACTGCCAAATTTAAAAAAGAAAATCTAGCATCCATTCAACAAGTGTACTGTGTTCTCCACGGAGATTGGAGCCAGGGCTGAAGGTCTCCAGTCTCTCTGGGAAGGGAAGACCGAGGTGCAGTTGAGCTGTTTAAGAACAGAGACGCAGGACTCCTCAGGAATATGGGTTACTGGGTCACATACAAGTAGAACAGTTCAGTTCATGGGCCTGGAAGTTAGCTGTGGGTTCAGATGCTGAGCCTGAAAATGATCATGGATTTGAATCCTGGTGCTAGAAACTAGGCTCTGGGTTCAAATCCTGACTCCACTTGTGAGTAGTGTATGGCCTTAGACGATTACTTAGTTCTTGTATTTTCCATCCCCTTTTTTCTTGAAATTATCTTCAGCTCATTGGCATTAAGTTGTTGTTGAGTGCCAGTAAGTCAGAAGTGACTCATTGCTGACCCTCCAGTGGGTTTCAGAGGCAGTAAGTTGCACGGGAGCAGGTTGCCCATCCTTCTGTGGAGCAGCTGGTGGGCTTGAACGGCCTGCCTTTGGGATTGCAGCACAGCTGCTTACCACTAGGCCACCATATGGAAATGAAATGTTCAGCTCCGTTTCAGGGGTGCAGTGGAGTCAGTGAATGGCAGCAACTATAGTTGGAATTCTTGCCTCATTTGAGTTTGTACGCTCACCTTCTGAGGTCAGGGGTATTTTCTGTTGAGGGAAGATCAGCTCCTCAGAGCAGGAGTTTTGTCCGGCTTATCCATGGCTCTGTTCTTGTCTCCCCATCAGTGCCCTCGGTAAATACACGTGCAATGAAGAATAATTGAGCATGGGAGTGAGTGAATATTGCAGGCTGAGGTAGCTGAAGCTCAGAGGTGTTACTCATTTGGTAAGGACAGAACAGGGGTTCAGACAGGTTTGCCTTATATTCAGTCACAGCCGTTAGCTACATAGGCTCCTTGCCTCTGTCTTTACTCACTCATTTCCATCAAGTCAGAGTCCACTCATGGCTGACCTTTTAGTGGGTTTAGCTGTACGTTGCCCATCTTTCTCCTGCAAGACTGGTGATTTCAAACAGTAAGAGAGGCCATCAAAGGATGCTTCTTGAATTTCCAGGTGAAAGATTGCTCTCTGTGATTCTAGAACAGCATCCGAAGAAGGCATGTCTTATTAGATGTTATCTTGTGGTTATAATTCATCACTTTGGTGGAAAACGCTCATTAAAACTCTTATTTCTGGATGAATTACTAAGTCTGACTGTTGTTGGGTGCCACGCTCATGCCAAACCCTTGTAGAAGTCATACCAGTCCTGTGTGACAGAGTCGAACTGCCCCATAGGCTTTTCTGGGCTGTAATCTTCACAGATGCCAATTGGTAAGTCTGGTAAGTCTTTCCTCCTTTGGAGCTCCTAAGTAGCTTCAAACTGCTGACATTTTGAGTAGTGTCTGAGTGCTTAGCCATTCCATCAGCAGTGCTCCTTGACGCCCCTCACTGGTGTGGAAATAGCTCATGCCTATCCAGGCCTGATTGGAAGTGCTTTTGGAACTCAGCGCTTGCTAAGAAAAGCCTTTCCCGCAGACCTCCACGTGTGTGTCTTCTTGGTGTTGTGTGCTGCAGTACACAGCACAAAGAGGATGCAACACAGATTTTACCCTCCCACCTCTCCCTTCTGCTTGCCTGCTACCATGGCCTTATGTATTCACTGCTTACCTTTTCCTCAGCTCTCCTTTGGGGGCCCAAGAGAGGAAAGAATAGAGTGACAGAGGGGCTCAAGTGTGATGGGTGATACTTTCTATTCTTTCTAAAAATTTCTTGGACCCATCCCTGAGCCGTACAGGATAAATTTGAGAGATGGTGGCTATTAGTACTTTGTTTAGTGTGTAGCAACTTTTAGTGCAGGATGTGAAAATACATCAATAATACATTCTTTTTCCATTTCATGCATTGAGAGGGCATCTTCTGAGAACACACTGCTGCATCAGACCATAGTTGTATGAGAAAATAGTCTGGATTTGATTTCTTTCCTCCTTAGTTTCATTCATGTATTTAAGACTCAGTAAGCTTTTTCTATTATGTTGCTGCTCTTTCCTGGGGAGTCCTTTGGTAGTGTGTAAATGCTTAAGCACTTGACTGTCAGCATAAAGGTTGTTGAGCCTACCCAGAGAGGTTCCTCAGAGGAGAGGCCTGGTGATCTGCAAAAAACCCCCCAAAAACCAAAAAATCAAATAAACAGCAAAACATGGGCAGTTCTCTGCACATTTGGGTTCTCATGAGGCCAAATCCGTTTGACAGAATCTAAATAGTAACTGGAAGAAGGATGGGCGGTCCCCTCCTGGGTGATTAACTGCCTCTGAAAACCTGCCAGAGGATCAGCTATGGGTCAGTTCCAGCTCGATGGTACACAACAACAACAACAACAACAACAACAACTACAACAACAACAACTCTGTCCCAGGTACTGTGCTGGCTCAAGGGGCATAAGGACAAGCATAGTGAGGTATAGTTTGCACCTTGTGGAGCTTACTGCCTAGTGCAGGAACTGACTGGGCATTTCCCAAAGGACTAGGCTGCTGTGTGGAAATCTCAGTGGTCACTGGTTTGAGGCCACTGCAGGACAGTAACTGGGGACCTACTGTGGTCTTGGGTGAGGGGAGTTTTTGCAAAGGGGATGAATTTTCATGGAAAACTAGGGTAGAAGTGGTAGCCATGGACCCTTTCTGATGCTTCCCTTAGCTCCTCAGTCCTGCCTCGTGCTTTCCTCTTTACCTGACTTCTCAGTTCCAGAACTGCAGCCTGTTCTTTCTCAGGCCTTGTTCCCACTGCCTCGGACACCTGTCCCAGAGCTGCATTCTCTCCAGCCTTCGCAGCCTGGTTCTTTTATTTAGTAAATTGCTTTCATCTCCCATATGTGAGGCCTGTGGTGCTGGGCCTTCATTTACTACTACTTTTGAGGAGGCTTTTCTAACTTTCATCCTCTTCTACCTTTTGTCCTTGACTTGTGATAATTGTACTTGAACTTGATTTCTGCATTTTGCTGGACTGTCCTAAGGCTCTTCCCTTCAGTCCACCAGCTCTTTGAGGCCCCTTTGTCTTCCTCACCTTTGCTTTCTTTGGGTCTCCCTTACACCTTTGGGAAGCCGATACTGATACTGAGCACCTCGGACACACTGAATCCTTTAGCCCCCCCGATACCCCTGTAAGTAAGTGACTCTGTTACTCCTAACTGACCAGTAAAGAAACAGAGGCTTCACTTAACCCAACTAGTTTCTTTAGATTCACTTCCAACTCGAAGTAACCCCAGAGTGCCAGAATAGAGTGTGCTCTGTTGGTTTTTCATTGGATGGTTTGTCAGAACAGATGAAGGAAAGAACTGTCTAAAACGAATATATGATTAGGCATTATACGTACGAAAACAGCCCAGAATAAGAGGTCTTTCATTGCAAAGAGGACTGAGGGGAGGGAAGGAGGGACATAATTGTGCAAAACTGAATGAATATTTAAAAAAAATGAAGTTGGGGCATGGAGAGAGGGGGTAAAATGTGTAACAATGAATGAAAATATAATTTTTTGGTAAATGTTCATTAAAATAACAGTTAAACAATGCATGAGAATGATTATATGAAACAGTGTGAATGTATAGTGTGAAACACAGTGTTTATAAACTTTGTAAGTAAACCAATAAAAAAATTCAGAACCATCTAATAAAAACTACTTAACTAAATAGTTTTAAAAGATCACAATTAAAATAAAATTTTATTTGAAAAAAAAAGTACATGGCCAGATTTTTCTTCCTAAAAGACTCTGGTTAGATTCAAACTTGCAAACTTTACCTAACCTGAACAGCTGTTTGCATGACTTAAGGACACCAACCCTAAAGCACAAGAAGCATTGTTGAGCTTTCCTGAGAGCACTTGGCAGCGATGGAGCCAGCATTCTGCTTCAGATGTTTTGTCTCCACGCTCTCTGCTTGCAACCACTTCACATATGGCCTTGTCAGCGTGGCCTGCCCTGTGGAGTTGTACACGTGAGAATGATTGTCCCAGCTAGTGACAGGTGCAAGGCAACCCCCTCACAATCTGTGCATGTATAACCCTTTGAGATAAAGGCATGGCCAGCTAGTGGAGGCCCTCCAGTCCTGGGAGAGGCAGAGGCAGGACTAGATGTATGGGTTCTAGAATTCATTGCCAGCACAGGAAGTTGTAGGTAGCAAGGTCGATATATGCATTGGTCATGCCAACATCCAAGATTGACTCACCACCACATTTAATGTTCCCAATTACTTTTCTTTCCAGGCTTGAAGAAGCTCCAAGGCCAATCTGAGCTGCCATGTAGGTGACATGCCTTTAACAGAAGGGCCAGACTCATTATTACAGGTCTTAGTTCTCTGTGCAGTGGCAAAAGCTACAGAAGAAACCAATGAGAAGAATGTCTTTTGACTTGCGTGTTCAGATAAAGATTCTGGGTGACCACTTGGGAAGAAATGATGACTATAAAAAGTTTGGAGTTTTAAAATGATGAACTATTGTGGATCATTTTAACTCTTACTGTATTATGCTGGCCAATTGCTGTTAATGTTATGATTGTATTTCTTCTAATTTTTTCCTCTGTGTGTGTGCGTGTGTGTATAATGTTAAAAGTGATTGGCCAGTATAATGCAATGAATTTGGCTTTTTTGACTTATATTTCTAAAATGATCCACAATAGTTCATAATTTTAAAATTCAAAACTTTTAAAAATTATGAACTACTTTAGATCATTGATGGGTGGGAGAAGAGATTGAGGTTGTTAACAGTTAGAGCTTGCTCAGCTTCCAGTCAACACTCTCGGCACCAGCAGTCAGGAAATCAAAAGACAAATTGCATTAGATAAATCTGCTGCCAGAAACCTTTTCAAAGTACTGAGAAACAACAATGTCAGTCTAGAGACTAAGGTGCGCCTGATCTAGGCCATGGTCTTTGCAATTACTTGCTGTGCATTATAGAGTTGGATAATGACTAGGGGTGACAGTAGAATAATTGATGCCTTTGATGCCTTTGAATGGTGATGCTAGAGAAGAGTCTTGGACAGCCCAGAAAACAAAAATAGGTCTGTCTTGGAGAGGGTGAAACCAAGTCTCTCTTTGGAGGCTGGAATTTTGAAGCTCCATCTCACAAACTTTGGGCATGTGACCAGGAGGGACTGATTTTTTGGTGAAGGGCAGCATGCTTGGAAGGGTGGAGGGATAGTGCAGGAGAGGAAGACCCCAGATGAGATGGATTGATACAGTAACTAGGGCAGTGTGAGTAGGTCTGTTGGAATCAGTGAGACTGGCTGAGGACAGGGCAGGCTTCAGAGCCGTTTGTACATAGGGTCGCTATGAGTCGCAGGTGACTCGACAGCACATAGCAACTATCTACAAACATATATTAGAGAGGTAATATATATCGAAGCTCTGTATATAATGCATGTATGAATATCTATTTTACTTGAGATTTGTTGTACCAGCTATTTTATAATGGTAAGATATTTTAGAGCAGCTTTAGGCTACTTAGGGATCACATAAAAGAATTCATTTTTCTATGAAAAAGACAACTCATTTTTGAAAAATAGTAAAGAACTGAATGATATAAAAGAAAACGATTATTCTTAATGTTACAGTGGAAGAATAAGTCATATCAAAATTTTGCAATGCATTCTTTAATCTGAAATCTGAATCAGAATAAATTTATTTTGCTTCTTTCTGCTATATTTATCTCACGAACAAGCCCTTTTCTCACTGTTCTTCAGACTGATCTGATTTCTTACTACAGAAGATTTATTGAGTGCATATGGAGTAACTCAGATGACCTTTTACCCCAGTGTTAAATGGAACGTGTTGCCTGAATTTTCCACACATGTACACAATGCTTTGATAAACATCTTTGTGTCTCTACCAGTTCCATTCTTTATTATGTCCCTCACAGTGATCCTTTGAAATGGAGTCACTATGTCAGAGAGTTGAAAGGGATTAGAATTCTTGGTTCAGGAATGCCTATGTGTGTGTATCCATTCGTGTATAGGATCCTTGTTTTTCCTAACTCATCTAGCTCAGAGTCTGGCACAGGCTTGCCTGGGAGAGCAGGTAGGATTGCTGTTGTTTCGTGCCATCAACTCAACTGTGACTCACCCCTACGAATAACAGACCTGAACCTTGCCGCCACAGGCACATCCTCACAATTTCTGTCATGCTCAAGCCTTTTATTGTAGTCATTGTATCAAACCAACTTGTAGAAAATCTTCTCTGTTTCTTCAAGCCTTCACTTTTCCCAGCTTGATGTCTTTTGCCAAGAACTGGTCCCTCCTTACAACATGGCCAAAGTATATGAGATAAAATCTCACCTTCCTTACCTCTAAGGAGCTCCCTGGTTACAGTTCCTCCAAGATAGACTTCTTGGTTCTTTTGGCAGTCCATGGATATTTAGTTCTCCTCTCCAATACCACCAGATAGGATTAGTTAGACTAAATCACCTTTACTTCTTGGCATGTGAAAGTCATTCTATGTGGTGATTCAAATATAGCTTTAGGGTCAAGCATACTTGGATTCAAATCCTGTTTCTGCCACTGACTTACTGTGTGGTCTTGAGAAAGTCATTCTGTTTCTCTGAACTTTAGTATCCTAAGGAAAATAGAGTATCCTTTTATTGGTGTTATTGTTAAGGATCAAGTTAAATAACAAATGTTAAATACTTAATATAGAATTGAATATACGTTAAGGGCTACATTTTTTACTGTTATTTTTTCAGGCTTTAGAATTATAGAAATTAGATTCATTCTAGAAACCATTCCTATTCCTACAAATGGCATTTTGAAATATTCAAGACATCATTTGTGGCTTTGTTTTAAGCCATTCTGCATGTGGTTTAGGGAGACGTGTTGAGGTATCAGACTTAACCTTAAGTATCAGCTTATATCAGATTTGAGAGTTTGCCTTCCTGCCATAGAAGAATAGCTTGAAAAAGATAAACCATGATCTCAGTGTAGACTGGGAGAGAGAAGGCTGCTTTCTTCATCTCCCAAATGCAGTCATTTTAACAGTCAAATCAATTACGGGTAAAAGTATTAATAGGAATTAACAACAGATAATTGAAATGAGATAAGTTGCCAATTAAGTGTGTGTATCTAAACCCCAGAGTAAATGGAAATATTTGCAGATGCAAACTTGCATGCGCACGATGTCAGGAGGCAGGGTTTGGCATTTAAGTAGTGAATACACTCAGTGTCAGCATCTGGCAACTACCTGAGATCTGTTGAGTGAAATAGATCAGCAGTTCAACCCCTGCTTGCTCTCAGGATGGAAGAATCTCTAACTTTATCTTTGGAAGATTGTTTCATTGTTCCCTTTGCTCCTCTGTTGAGAGCTGAGATTCTCATAACCTCTTTATCCCTTACTATTTCTTCAATATTTTCTTTTTTTTGTACTGTATTTTGAATTATTTAATCTATTTCTATTGCTTTTCAGTCATTCTCTTTTTGACTGCATTTGATCTCATTATTTAACTTGTTTTTATTTAAAAAATTATTTTGTATTGGTTAACATAAAAAAAAATTGGTATACATTGTGTTTCACTTTCCTTCATTCACATTGTATTTTATACAGTCATTCCCATACATTGTGTCTTGTTTCTATTTTTAAAACCTCAATTATTATGGGTTTTACTTCTAGAATGTCTATGATTTTCCCATAGCTTCATGGATTCAATTGGTCCTTCATTCTAAGCCACATTCTTCCTTCCTATCCCTATGTTCCTGATACTTGCTCTTGAAAAGTTGTGAGAACTATCTTAAAGCCAGCTATTCATCTTTGATCCTCTTGAGACTTCTTTGATGGCAGTATTCAGGGATGACCATACTGTGAGTTTATTGATTTACTCCCTTTTGCTTGTGACTTCTACTCCACTGTAGGTGACAGGTCCTGATTCGTGCAAAGCCTTGCCATGTTCATCCAGTGATGGTGGGAATGAAGGCAAGCATTCCTTGGGTGATGCCTCTCCTGTTCCCTTTGCCAGGGGAGCCAGAAGGCTCAGCTGCAGGTAAGCAGTGACGTCTTCCCTGTGCTGGGACCAGTGGCAGCAGGAGCAGCATCTGTACCCATGTGTCTGCCTCATTCTCTGTGGGGAGGACAGTGAACTTCAGGAATGTGATGCTTGGTGCATGCTTCCAATCTGTATGCTGACTTGTGAATGTGGGAAGAATGAGAGTGGCCTTGTATGGTAGTCACAATGGTGCCTCTTAGCTTGTCCCTTTTCATGGTTGAATTCCACCATGCACCTGGCAGGCCCTGAGGGAACAAGGATAGAGTGAGGTGTCTGCCTTTTCCTCATCTCAGGAAATAGACACTGGATGCACCTGCTTGAAAGGAATCTGCTGTGAGGAATGAGTGGCTTATGGTGGTGCATCGAAAGGTGCTTTGGAAGATGAGGCCTCAGGGTTGTCTGCCCAGACCCTGCTGCCCCTCACATGCTGACTTTTGTGGATGCCATGCTCAGAGGAAATAGCCTCAAACACCCCAGAACATTCTTGGAGCCAGACTGAGCAGACCCATCACTTGGCTTAGCACGTGGCTTGCTTTCATACCGCTGCTGCCCTTCGAACAGTGAACGTTAGGAAACCTGTGGGGGTGCAAACCCCCCTTCGGGTCTGTCCATAGTCCCCTCTGGGCGACCATGCCCTCTTGCTGGTCGGCTCAATTCCTTTCTTTCTTCACATGCTGCTCTGTTGTCCTGTTAGGTAAATCTCTTCTAGAAGGAAGCATACTGGCTGAGACAGTTTATAGCCTAGCAAGAGGCTGTTCTCCTTTCTCCTGCTGAGGACAAATTGAGGATCCCGTTGTTAGCTCTGTGGGAGTCCTTTTCGAGAAAGACATGGAGCTGGAGCCTTACTTTCTCTGCTAAGGAATTTGGAAGAGGGGGCCTAGAGAGGATCTGCCTATAGGCTCTCTTCCCATTTTTCTTGTGGGGACTGCAGTTCATTTCCCCCACCCCCCGTCCTTCTTAGGGTAACCTCAGAATTAAGATACAATGCGAGCTTTCATAGCCTAGAGTAATGAGCAGTGTACTCTGCCCTGAACATAGAATAGTTCATGTCATCCTCATGGCTTTCCTCTGAGATAGGTACAGCCTTCTTATGCCTGCTTTATAGATGAGGAAACTGAGGCCCAGCAGCTACGTAACTTGTGTGCAGCCCCTCAGTCAATAAGTGATAATCTGGAAAAGAAGTGGCAAGAGGGTAACTTAAGTATCTTTAGCCTGAAGCCTGAGGACTTCGAGCAAGATACAGTAATTGGGATCACAGCAAACGAGGCTGGAGCCCACCATTGCGCACCGTGAACTACACATTCTATGAAGAGAATAAGGTGTGCCTGATATAGGCCATGGTCTTTGCAGTCACTTGTTATGCATCAGAGAGTTGGACAATGACTAGGGAGGACAGAAGGAGAATTGATGCCTTTGAGCTGTGGTGCTGGAGAAGAGTATTGAATGTACCATGCATGGACTGCCAAGCAAACAAACAGATTCAGCCTGGAGAGGACTAAACCAAGCAACTCCTTGGAGGCAAGGATTCTGGGGCTTTGTCTGACATACTTTGGGCATGTTGCCAGGAGAGACGGGTCCTTGGAGAAGGACATCATGCTTGGGAGGGTGGAGGGGCGGCGCAGGAGGGGAAGACCCTCTATGATATGGATTGATTCGGTGACTGGGGTAATCGGGATGGATCTGTTGGAGGCAGTGCGATTGGCAAAGGATAGAGTAGGGTTTAGGGCTGTTGTGCATAGGGTCGCTGTGAGTCACAAATGACTCGACGGCACATAACAACAACAACATTCTCACCAAAGACCACAGAAGCACGAAATCAGGACTCCCATTTCATGGGAGAATTGTGCTGATCGAGCTCAGCTGACTGACCGAGGGCCACATCGAGATGACCCCGGAGGATATGTTTGTACTTGTGTCTGTCCATCTCCAAACACTAACCTCCACTCCTAGCTGGTAGATGTCTTCCTGACTTGGAGAGCTCGAGAGTCCCATCGATTGTTCCAAAGTCCAGTTTCTTGTGTTTTAAAAAGGAAGTTCGTGTCCGTGTGAACGCCTAGGAAAGAGTGCACTGGAAGAGCTCAGCCTCCGTGAAGATATGGGAGGCAGTCAGTAGGACATCTTCTTGTGCTCATCTCTCCTCTGAAGCCGAAGACAGTGTTCCTTGCTCCCTCTGAGGATGTAGCAGAGATGTTGGCAACAGCATTATCAAGGTCTTGGGAATGATGTCTGGCTGCATCTACAGGAGGCTGTAACATCCGTGAGCATATCATAAGCAAGGTACCCTGAAGGTGGCAAGGCTTTCCTGGGGGACTTCAAAGTGTTGCTTGTCAGCTTTTATTGTCTTCCAGCATCCCAACAACCAGGTGGTTGGGATCCAGCTGAGATCCTGGATGTGAGATCTGGGAAACTGCCTCTCCAAGCCAGTGAACATAACTCTACATGTGGTCTCTCTGAGCCACCCTGCCTCTGAGTCTCTCATGGGGAGACACTGTGAGACTCTTGGGAGATGTCAAGGTCAAGGGTCCCCACTTTCTCTACTCCTCTTGTTGGCTGGGCGTTCCCTGCCTGTGATTGCTGCCGTTCGTCACAGGGTGGCAGCAAGACTCAGACACGGAGGCTGCAGCTCAGTTCTCTAGCCAAGGTCTGAACGGGGCTGGATGCTCCCAGTGCCTCTCCTTGGAAATGGACAGCCCAGCATTGACCACAGCCATAGCTGGAGTCCAGCATCACGTGTGGCCTTTTCTTGCCTGCACTGCAGGTTCAGGGAACAATGCAAATACCCCCTTTTAGTGAATTAGGTTAATAATACGATTTCTGGTCACCCAGTCATTTCTCTATTATAGACCTGCCCTTTTCCAGGATAACTAGTGCACAGCTACCAGAGAATATGGAGCTGGAGGGCTGGTGAGGTTCCCGTTGTGAATTTTCCCTATGCTGTCGGTTGGCTCGTCTCCTGAGCGTGAGCCTTTGCTCTTCAGGCCCTTCATGCTACCATCTGTGAAATGGGGAGATCAGTAGTACCAGATCATGAGGCTGTTGTGACAAGTCAGAAACCCTGGCATGGAAACCTGCAGCATTGTGCTTGCTGTTTAACATCTCTGGTTCTTTTGTAAGCAAGTATTTGGACTAAATTGAATGGAAGGGGGGTAAAATCAAAGGATCCTTTGCTTGAGGATTTCTAAGTTCTGATAAACCTAGAACCTGAATCCACTGCTATCAAATAGATTCCTCTAGAAACCATGTAGAACGTGGTGAACTGTCACATGGGGGTTGACGCTGTCAATCTTTACAGAGACGGACAGCCTTATCTTTATCCTGTAAATTGACTGGTGGGTTCGAACCACTAACCTTTTAGTTGGCTGTATTATGCTTAATCTCCTTGTGCAAATGGGTCTTCTTATGTTCTAATAAAAGAGGAACCAAAATAGAGACCTTCCTTCTTTCTTTCCTTTTACTGTGGGATCCCATAGTTGCAAACAACTTGAAGCTGAGCTACCTGGGTCAGATTTTTTACTCTTTTATACCCTGTGTGACCTTGAGCTCACGCCATGACCTTCCATCTCTCATTCTGTCACTTGTGAAAGGGTTTTAGAGTTTTTGTGAGATTGTCTTGTTTGGGTAGGTCAAGCCTGGCATACGATACACACTTTAGTATCTGTTTTTATTAGTTTCCTTGTCTGTTTGCTTGCAAGCTGGGTGGCCAGTGTTAGAAGGACTTATACACGGATGGTTCTGTAGGGCTTACTTTCAAGGTGGCCTAGTGGTGGTGGTCCTCAGCCCTGGGAGGTCTTTGCTGTTATTACAAAGAGCTTCATTTGCTAGAGGTCCCTTCATGTGCCACAGATGGTGCAACGCAGGGACAAAGCTATGTTCCCTTCTCTTGAAGGTCTCAAGGGAACAGTCAAAATCAGACTTCAGAGCAGTTGGAAAATACCTCTCGGCATAGAGTGGGACCCGGGTTGGAACATTTGATTCAGCCCTCTGAGGTACAAGAGATTGCAAAGAGGAGGGGATGATGGAATCAAGACGTGGCAGCTGAGATGGACCTGCTATTTAGGGAATGCGTTTCCAACAGGAGTAGCCTAAGTGCTAGAATGTTCTGGAGTATCCTGACATATATACCTGTCTCTAACATTTGTGGGCTCAGAGCAGGAGCAAAGTTGTGGGCCCCTGATTCCTTAATTTCCTTTCAGCTATAAATTACTTTGAGGTGTCTTACACATAGAAGTGTGGGCACCCCTGCTTGCACATCTGTACTGCCTACATCCTCTTTGACAACCAGAACCTTTTGGCAACCACACTGTGGTCTGGGTCTGTATGCATGGGCCCCATAGACTCTGCAAGGAGGCAGTGAGTTAGCCATTTGGGTAGAAAATTTGGTGACCCCACATCTCTGGGGTGAGGCATAGAAAGGGAAAATGATGGGCTCCAGGTGGTTGCTTTCTTTTGGGAGGTCAACAATTAGGAGAGAGCAAGGACGTCTGATGTTAGAAGTTTGGAGGAGATCCATCAATGATCTACACTGAAGAAGGAACACAGTTTGTAGGGTGAAGATGACACAACTGTTTGCAGATGTTGCATTTAGAGCACCTCATGGTATGGCATACTTCTGGTGCTCTAGTTTACCAGAAGTCTAATCCATAAGATACTGTATTTGGTGTCTGTTTCTTGAATGGACATTATATTACTGAGTCTTTTTATGTTAGTACTAAAGGAGGCTTTCTTGAAGAAACCTCTCTCTCTGTTACACACACACACACAGACACACACACACACAGAGGGAGGGAGGGAGAGAGAGAGGGAGAGAGAGAGAGAAGGAGAGCGGAAGAGAGGATTTAACCTTCTCTGGGGAAGCGTAGCTTTACTCTGTTGAAAAACCAAAGACTTCTGATGATGCCCGGGAGAAAAAAAAGCACAACAAAAAACTAAACCAAAAAAGCTCCTAGGATTCCAGTGAGTTAAGATGTATTCTGCCTGCTGGGAATTAAATTTGTCAATTCTCTGGTTTCTTTTGGTTTTTACTTGAGATGTTAAAGTTCTAAGCTTGAGGGATGTGTTTGAGAATTTGAAGGAAAAGATATAATGAAGAGGACAGGCTGAAGAGGCAGTTCTATTTCCGGGAAAGGAAGAGGATGAAAGTGCATGAAATCCAGGCACTGCTACTTCAGCCTCCTTCCCTTTCCAGAGAATATGGGTCAAAGGGGGTCAGCCTTGGGCATCTCACTCAGACCTTTCCTCTTCACCACAGCCTGACTTTTGGGGTCTAAGCTTAGGGATGGTACTGATGTCTCTGAAAGCTTCTATAAATGTTCGCAAAATTACTTGGGACATGGTAATAAAAGAGCTAAGTAAAGATAGCATCATTATTAGCTCTGCTATTCTGATTATGGTATCTTAAATCCTTCATGGTAGAGCAATGGTCATATTACTCTGGAAGTTATAGGATTCAACATTAAAACAAAACATGTTGAAGAGGAATAAACAGTGATAATTCAAATTTTACTAAAAGGATTAGGAAACACTTTAAGAGAAGATAACCCTTGAAATTGATGTAGAATTGATGCCTAATCTGTGTTGGATGGAGGCACTGGAGGGACCAAAAAATAAATGAATGAATGGATGAACAGTTGAATGAGTAAATGCATGGATATAGATAGATGGGCAGGTGGAGGGGTGGGTAAATAGTTAGTTAGAGGAATAGATTAGATGGAGGGAGGGATGGGTGGATGAATTTTTTAATACAAGTAGATTCTTTAAACAACTTTGTATTTCCTGTTCTCAAAGGTTTTGGATATCAGAATGTTTGCTGGACATTTGTTCTGCCCTGTTTCTGAAGTCCAGGTGTTTACTCCTTTTACCAGTAGTAGATCTGCTAGGTAGGCCACAGAGGGTACTGTGAGTGCCAGTAAGAGAGATGCTTTGTTTGATGCAGTGATGAGGGTGATGCTTTGTTTGATGCAGTGATGAGGGTGCGGCAAGTGCGTGCACCACGAACGTGCTGGCCCTTAGCACCATTCCGATCTGTTACTATGTGATCTCCGATCCTGATTCTTCAGCCACTCCTGCACACATTGTTGTATAAAGTGGTCTGCAGCCTTTTGGATTCAGTCTCCATCCATCTTCCTCTCCTCCTTGTTCCATGGAGAAACTATTTCCCCAAACTGTAATACGTTTTCTTCAGTCTTTGTTGCCTATACTGTTCCATCACAAATCTTCCAGAGCTCTTATTATTCTAGACATCTTTGTAAATCCAGCTCAGCTGTGATCTTTTCTATGATCCTTTGCCAAGATCCTTGAAGGAATTAGAATTAGGAATGTGCTCATGCTCCCATGATCCTATAGGACTTGTTTATATCCCTCTCACGTGCCTTGGTGACCACCTGTTAATGTGTTGATCCAAGTTTGACTTATGTGTGCTTATTATAGTAAGGACACTGAGTTCCTAGGGGATAAGAGTTCTCTGTTTCCCCTCTTCTCATTCCTCTCCTCACCCTGGATGGCGTCTGACACCAACACGTAAGGAAGAAGGAGAATAAACAACATCTAAAGCAAGGCTGTAAACGTTTGTGGAGGCAGAGAGATTACATCATCTTTCCCCTGTAGAGTGCCTGCTGGGTTCAACCCACCCACTTTGTTTAGCAGCAGGGGCTTTAGTCACGGTGCCACCAGCATTGCCATTGACAAAAAGAATGGTTAAGATTTCAGACCTAAAATGCATCACATTCAGGGAAACATATTCTCACCCCATGAGAGGGGACCTTGTTCTGCAGTTGGATTTGTACTAAATTTCACACTAGGAATGAGTAGTCTATTGAGATGTTTGTTTTTATTTCTTTAGAGTCTGTAATTCTATTGGTACATAATTTTATTTGTGTAGAACTTTAGAATGAGAGATTTTGAAAAAAAAATCTGTTAGAGATTTTTGGCTTCTTTTCAAAACCATCTCTGATTAAATGCATTAAACTCAGGACTCGCACATGGGAAGTGCCTCAAGTTTTAGAGGGTGTATGTGTGTGTGTTGGAATAAATGAGTATTTCTCAGAAGTTGTTGTTCACACTGTGGCTGAGGGAGCCTTAGGGTGTGAGATGGACACTGAGAAAGATGTAACTCACACAGGGCCCCAGAGTAGGGAGAAAATATAATCATTCCATCTTCATATCTTGATTTTTAATAATGTTTATGAAAAAAAACCAAAGGAAAGATTTTCAAAAATATTTACAGATTTTTAAGAAACCATTATTATATTAACATATTAAAGATGTTTTAGTGAATCTGGAAATGTTTTTTAAAATTTTTATTGTATGTTGGTTTGCATACAAAATTTGTATACATTGCTTCACGCTATCCTTCACTGTGAAGGATATTATGAAACACATTGTGTTTCACACAATCATTCCCTTTCATTGTGTTTTATAAAATTAATCAGGCTTGGACTATTCTCACTACTACTTCATCTTTCCAGATCCTCACTGGATCTTTCCCATATCCTTTAACCCCTTCCTCCACCCACCAAATTGTGCAACTCTGTGATTTCTGCCCTACGATCCTTACCCCTCTGTTGCCACCCCTTCCTATGTTAGATCCTCATACATGTTTTACTAGTCCTCCTCCTGTTTTTACAATAGTGGTCTTATGCAGTGTTTGTCCTTATAAGACTGAGTTAGAGTTAGTTCATTAAGCATAATACTCTCCTAATACATAAGTCTCTCCCAAGTAATGTATTTTTTAAAATTGTTGCTCAGAGTGATGCCTAGTATTCCATTGTGTGAATGTACTGCAATTTCTCAATCCATTTGATTGTAGTTGGACATTTGAGTGATTTCTGTGTTCTTGTGATTAATGCTGCTATGAACATTGGTGTACACATTTTTGTTTGTATCTCAGTTCTAATTTCCTTGGGAGTACATTCTTAGTGGTAGAATAACTGGATATTATGGAGTTTCTATGTTTGGTGTTTTTAGGAAATGCTAAAGTGCTTTTCAGAGTGGCTGTACCATTTTACAATCCCACCAACAGTGTATGAGAGTTCCAGTCTCTCCATATCCTCTCCATTTATTACTTGCGGTCCTGTTAAACTTTGCCACTGCTACTAGAGTGATTTTGATTTGTATCTCTCTTACTGTCAGTGATTTTTGGCATTTCTTCATATGTCTGTTGGCTATCTGAATGTCTTCCTCTGTGAAAAGTCTATCCATGTCTTTTGCCCATTTTGTAATTAGGTTATTAAGTCTTTTTCTTGTGGAGGCCCTGTAGTGTTCTGTAAGCTTTTGTTATGAGATCCTTATCTGAGATGGTTGTCAAATGTTTTTTTCCCAGTTGGTTGGTTTTGTTTTCATTCTTTTTGAAAAAGTTTGTGATGCGCACAGAGATTTAGTCTTTAGAAGGTCCCATGCATTGATTTTATCCTCTCCTGGTTGTATATTTTCGGCTGTATTTGTCAGTCTTTTTATACCATCGTCTAGGCCTTCTAAGCTTGGTCCCATTTTGTCTCTTATGATCTTTATGGTTTTGGACTTTACTCTCAGGTCTCTGATCCACCTTGAATTGATTTTTATGTATGGTGTGAGATGTAGATCCTGCTTCAGCTTTCTCTATGTAGAAATCCAGTTTTGCAAGCACCTTTCGTTGAAGAGATTTTCATTTCCTTATCTGATAAGTTTTGTTTCCTTGTTAAATATCAGTTGACCATAGGTAGATGGGTTAATTTCTGGGTTCTCAGTTCTGTTTCATTGATCTGTGTGCCTATCATTGTACCAGAGTCATGCTGTTTTGGTTATTACAGTTGGCTGTGTAGTATAGGTTTTAAGATCAGAGAGTGTTATTACCCACCACTTAATTTTTGTTTTTCAGTAGTGCTTTGCTTATTCTGAGTCTCTTTCCTCTCAAAAAAACCCTTGACAATTGCCTTTCCGATCTCCTTGATAAATGAATTTTTTTATCTGTATTGGGATTATGTTAAACATGTAGATTGATTTTGGTATGATTGTCATTTTCACTATATTGAGGTTTTCCATCCATAAACGGAATAATTTCCAATTTATTTAGGTCTTTTATTGTTTCCCACAGAAACAGTTTGAAATTTTTTTGGTAAACATCTTTTGTGTCTCTAAGTTTATTTCTAAGCATCTCAGTTTGTAGTTGGCTGTTGAAAATAGATTGCATTCTTAGTTTTCTTTGTGTTTTTGTTGTTGTTATTGTAGTGAAATCTCACTGACATTTGTATATGGATCTTGTATTCTGCCACTCTACTAAATTGGTCCACTAATTCTAATAGTTTTTTGTTTGAGTTCTTGGGTTTTTCTGTGTATGTTATCATATCATCTGCATATTAGAGAAAAGTTATACATCTCTTTGCCAAGAAAATTCTTATATTGAATAGGAGTGGTGAAAGTGAGCATCCTTGTTTGGTCCTTGTTTGCAAGGAAAATACTTTTAGTCTTTCGCCATTGAGAATAATATTGGCTCTTGGTTTTGTGTATATACTTTTCATTGTGTTGAAGGAATTTCTGTCTGTTCTACAAATGTTTTTTAGTACAAACTATGACTGATAATTCTAATACAAGAAGGACTTTGGTCTAAGTTTGAGGGGGAAAAACGTGTAGCTGTGTGACTCAGTGACTGTTATTGTGTTCAGGTTACTCACAAAACCCTTGCTATTTCATGACTTTCTGAAGAAACAGAAATTCTTTGGGAAGAGATTTTATCCAAACTTCATACAGATGACATATAGATGACACCCACAGAGTCACTATATCAAAAAGAATTTGAGGACACGGAAATATTTCAAGAAATATCATATGATCAGGAGCCAGTGCAATGGTAATGAAGGGGGAAAAATCAAGCTGTACAGAAGGCATTGGCAAAAAATAAAGCCCCAAGAATTGATGAGATACTAATTGAAATGTTTCAAATGACAGGTAGAGCCCTGGATCTGCTCACTACATAACTTATATAAGTAAGCAAAGCTCACTATTCAGGACTCAGTGTCCACATCTATAAAGAATAATTAATTATAAATAAATAATTCTTGGGGAAGAGTAAGTGCAGATGTAAGCACTGACCTTGGGGCTGCATAGAAAAATACCAGTCATTTAGCCAAATCCCTTTGTTGAGGGCAGTGAAATGAAACAGGAAAGAAGGGACAATATATTTGTTTTGGTGTCAAAATAACTATGCTGAGAAATGGGCAGACTCTTTTATTCAGTGCTTGTGAAGTAACTTACATTTCATTTATCTTATTCACTTCATTTATCTTATTATTTGCTATGTGTCTGTCAGTCACTGTGCCAGTTGGTATTGCATATGAATAATGCTGTTAGGGAATTTAGACAGGAAGGAGAGCCAGGTGTGAAAGAAACAGATTATACATAACAATGACAACGGAGAAAAACCCCAGAGGAAGTCTGAGGTCCAACTTTGGAACTTTTAAATAATGTGATCCATAGTAAGAAATATGTTTTCATACCCAGCTGGTTACATGGGTGAGAAACATTTTTCCCCTTGGGAGAAGGATGAGCAGTTGCCTCCTGTGCTGTTTTCCCTCTGAAAACCTGCTAGCAGGTCAGCTGTGAGTGAGTTATAGCTCTATGGCACATACCACCACCACCACCACCACCACAAACTTAATTTCGGTTACTTTTTGATGGATTTCAACCTACAGTCAGAAAAACTTTCGTAAGATAAATATTGACCTTTTCTGCTGGGACTACGATGGTATATTATTTAGGGAAAAGTGAAATAGAATAATAGTACTAATAAAACCTTTCAGAGCTTACATTTTGGATAGCACAGATGTTTAGCTGATGCAGAATTGTTGTTGTTGTTCTTATGTGCCGTCGAGTCGTTTACGACTCATAGCGACCCTATGTACAACAGCCCTAAACCCTGCTCTATCCTGTGCCAATCGCATTGCCTCTGACACACCCATCCCGATTACCCCAGTCGCTGAATCAATCCTCCTCATAGAGGGTCTTCCCCTCCTGCGCTGTCCCTCCACTCTGCCCAGCATGATGTCCCTCTCCAAAGACCTGTCTCTCCTTACAACATGTCCAAAGTATGTCAGACGAAGCCCCAGAATCTTTGCCTCCAAGGAGTAGCCTGGTTTAACCCTCTCTAGGATGAATCTGTTTGTTTTCTTGGCAGTCCATGGTACATTCAACACTAGAGGCCAAATAATGTAGTGCGCTGCAACCAAACCTTGAATTCCTGAGCTAATCCTTGCTATATAGCTGTAAAATAGATTTATATCAGTATGAGCCAGAAATTGCCTATATTCTTTATGGATAAGAACCAGAATCATCAGAAAGCTCAGGATCAGGATCAACCTGGAAGAAACAGGAGCAACTTAGGATCAGGAAGCAGGTGGGCAAGGTCTGGGAGGTTCCACTGAAGAGAAAAAAAAAATCCCTTCTTTCTTCAGTGCAAGAAAGTTCTCTCAGTCCCTGTTGGCTGTGCAGATACGAGGATATTCTCTCACTGAACTAACCTCTTAGCCATATATACCTCCTTTTCCTCTGTTTATGTTCACTTATCTTTTCTTGTCTGTTAACCTCTGCGGAGTTGAATACTTATTATTTAAGCAAACTCTTTTTATCAGTTTCAAGGTCTGGCCCTCCCAGTAGGAGCACAAACTGATCAATCCCCTTGGTATATTTCAAGTTTCTCAGTTTGCATTATAAACCTACCAATTCTTGCATGGTATTCAAAGTAGACCAATCATAAGGTGCTGCCTAGGGTTAGACAGAAGGTATCACATTGTCACATTCTTTACTCCTAACCCAAGACATGTCTGTCAGTTTGGGGAAAAATAACAAATACTTTGGGATAGAAATCCAGAGCAAATTCCTAAGGGTTTAGGTTAAAAAGACCCTCTCCAAATGTTTTCCTCTCCCCAAAGAACTAAGGCAAAAAGCATATAAAGGAATTCACTTCACCAGACTGCAAGTGTATATTTGGAAAAAACTTTAGGTAACGAAATAACTCTTGTTATTGCAGTTGGCTAATTTCAATGTTATTTCTTGTTAAAAACATTTTTTATCATTGAAATGAAAATTTTTATTAGAGTCCTACAGCATACCAGATTAAATAAAAGTATAATTACATACACACATATTATTTTTTAAAATTATCAACATGAAGGCCAGGACATTATGTGGAAATAGAGGAAGAACACATATGATAACAAAATAGAGGGTGGCTACATCATTCCATAATTGCCGAACCACTGAAAATCATGAATCAGCTAAACTGACAACCATAACCCTCATAGCCCGTGCACTATATGTTTTTACTCTGGCATTTGTTAGTGCCAAATGTGTATTGTCAGTATGCAAAATAGTCAGATAATATTTTTCTTTACTGTTGTCATAAACATGAAATGTTAATGATAGTTGATAAGTGAGAAGAAGGTGAATCTATTAAAAATATTTCTCTAACATTTATGTGGAAGGCACCAGCCTAAGCATTGAAGAGGGGGACCAGTTAATTTAATCCTTCCCGTAACTCGGTGGAACATAACAATAATAGCAACCACCACAGTAACCTAATTAGAGAAGATACTGTTATTATCCCCAGAGTCCCTGGGAAAAGCAAACTGAAAGATTGAAGAGTCATGTTCAGAGGTTCATCGGGAGAAGGGCCTGGCAGTCCACTCCTGAAAAAACTATCTTTGAAAACACTATGGAGAATGGTCCTACTCTGAAATGAATGGGTTGCCTTGAGTCAGAATAAACTTGGAAAGCTTTATATTTGAAACTACTATTATCCCCAGTTTATAAAAGGGAATCAAGATTCAAGGAGGTTAAGTTAGGCCTTAAGATCAAATGATGTAATTAATGAAGGGCTCTTGTACATAGGACTTAGTGGTGTTTTGTTTTTTTTTTAAAGTTATACTATCGTTCACTTTTTTTTGGTATGAAAGTGGATATTTATTTAAAATAAGAAATCACCATCAATCACTTTTGTACATTCATATACACTGTTCCATTTATGTATGCTGTGTTTCATATAATTAATAGGACCTAGTATTTTGAACCATTGTGTATTTGCTTGGTATCAGGACTTAGGTTAAAGCAGTATGTTCTATGCTTCACATGCCCCTTACCCTCTTTCCTTTCTAATGTTATGTTGCTTCCATAACTGCAGCCACGTACGCCTGTTTATTGTTTTTTCTTGCAGGCAACTTGCCTCAAGAATAGCCACTGACCTTTAAGTCCCTCTGCCTCCTGTGTCCTCCTCCCACCCACCACAAGTGGGCTTATTCCCTTTATCTCCTGTGATTCCTGGCTAAATGGAGTTTTGTCCAACTTAGTTTTGAGATGAAGGGGTGTTATGTTGTACAAAGTCAACCATGTTTGTGTTACAAATGCACAGTTCTATTCGGTCCCATCAAATGTAAAAACAGTAACTGAGATGGTCTGTCACCACGTGAACGCTGTGCTGTGTCCCCATGCTTCATTCATTTGCATTTACATAAATGGCTTTTGTTCATATTTACAGCTTTCCCTTAAATAGAATATTTTTGAAAAAACGTCCTTAAAATTACTTCAATTGAAAAAAAATTACTTTAATTGGAAACCTGGTATCAGTGCTATAAATTATTAGAATGTGATGGTACAGAGTAGAACTCCCACCTACATGTGAGGAACCTGGGTTCCCTTATTGGCTGATGCACTTTGCGTGAGGCCATCACCAGTGGAATCTTGCGTGTTGCCATAATGCCAGGCGTCTTCAGGGAGAACTTCCGGACCAAGATGGCCTGGGAGAAAGACTGGTAATTTGCTCACAAGAATCAGCCAACAGTCATCCTATTACGGATCACAGCAGTCCGATTGACAGCTGAGAGCGAAGAAGGCACAAGACAGCAGTATTCCGTTCCACTGTGGGTAGGGTCACTATGTGTTGGGGGTTGATTTGATGCCAGCACCATTACCTGCTATTCTGGAAGTGATTGCTATGGAAACAAAACAAAAGTATTATGTTCTAGCTGGATATGTTTGCTTGAGGTCAGTGCTTGCTTTTTCATAGAGGGACTTTGGAGAGGTTTTCATTGTTCAGCATTGTTATGGGCTGTGCAGCATTGATAAACACATGCTAGAATCCAAGGTTTCCCTCTGCGCTCCTTGGAGGCTAGGGTGGTGAAGCTTCCTCTCTCATCCTCTGGACATGCTTCTAGAAGAGGCTATTCCTTGGAAAGGTAGAGAGAGGGGCAGCCAAAGAGAGGAAGACCTCCAGTGAGATGGATTCATACAGCAATTGCAGCAGTGGACTTAAGTAAATCAGAGATGATGAGGATGGCACAGGCGAGGACAGGCTTCAGCTTTGTTGTTCATAGGGCCGCTGTAAGTCATACTTGACTTGACACCTAACCGCCACAACAGCACACAGATTTGCTGAAATTGTTTGACTTTCCAGTGTGGTATCTGTCCTTAGTCTCCACTCAAGGATGCAGAGACATTCCATTATGACTCCACCATTGTATCTTATATGTGCCATCTCTGCTACCACCTAAGGAGAAAGCATGGAGATTCCCCCTGGCTCTGCTACTTGAGCTTGGAATCCAATCCACTGGCCATAACTACTTATGTAACTTCGTATTCCCATTGACCATAACTGGTTAGATGGCTTTAGCATGGATATTTTGCTGAAAATATACCTGAATACAACATTGTATTCTCCCTTCTCCCTTAATGTGAGCTGTTATGAGTTGGTCTGAATGATGGTCAATCACCCTCATATACACAGAGCTGCACTCTCTTGAGTCGTCAGTGTTATTGTCTTGCAGAAGCAGTTTGCTAAGCCTCACTTCCAAAGTGCTTCTGCATGGGTTTGAACTGCCAACCTTTTGGTTAGTAGTCCAACATGTAAACATTCACACTGTAAGGGATTCTCCTCATGTGTGAATGAGTGAGTGGATCTCTTAGCTCTTTGCTGTCACCTCTGTGTTCAGCTTGCAGGAAGCCATGTTTTTCAGCAGGACTGTACCAATGTCCCTGACCATTGGTCAAGGAAGACCATACAGAAGCAGGGCTTCCGTCTGAACCAAATATTCAACATGGACATATGCTATTGTTCATGTTTAGAGGATACATACTTTCCATAACTTTGTATCTATTACATATGAAAATATATAGAATACACTTTTTTATTCTCTCTATTTTTTATATGATCTTGATCTTGCCAGCTGCAGTTTTTTGCCAACCACAGTAGTCTCTTTAGGAATGTAACTTCTAATATTAGTTTATATCTTGCTTTTATGGCTTTTCAGCTTGGCTTAAGTGCCCAAGTTATATCTCCCAACTAGAAGAAAGCTCCATAAGTTTAGGGAACTTTTTGATGTCTCCATTTCCTTGGGTATGGTCCCTGGCAGCAACTCCTGATACATTCATCTGGATATAGATAATTTGCTTACAAATCAACCCTGGAGTCCCCAGTAGAGGAGTGGAGAAGAGAGAGAGAGACAGGAATGTCACCAGTGAAGTCGCCAAGCCAGTCACCATTGTAGAGCTTAGTGAAACAACTGGAGTTTAATTCAGTTGAAGAACTCTGCCACTCAGTGTGGCACATACCCTGTGGAACACACCACTCATGGGTGAGGGCTCTGGGGAGTTTAACAATTATTAGTCACTGGTTGAAGGCTTGCTTGGGGTCTCTTCATGCCCAGTTGGAAGTTGCATGGCTATGGATGGGACATGAGTTGTACCTGCCCTCTCATCATGCTTTCTAAGCAACCATACTCTGTTATGGCCCCATTGGCTTCAGGTCTTCATGATCTATGTAGTCTTCCCACCATAGTGAGTCAGAGCAGGCCTCATGTGCCTCTTTGATTATGGCAGGCATAGTGAGGCTTGAGTGTAAAACAACACTGCGACTTCTGCCTTGACTCTTGCTCTGGGGCAGCCAGCCAGCATGCCATCAGAATTCCATATGCAGAGGAGCTGAAGCCAACAACCAACATTAAGTTGCTAGCCATGTGAGTGAACCATGTTGGAAGTGGGCACTCCAGCCTCATTTTACCTTCAGATCTTGACAGCCTTGAATGAGATGTGATTGCAGCGATGTGAGAGACCCCACGTGAAAACTTCCCAGGACAGCCCTTTTTAGATTCTTGACCACACACACCATGAGAAAGAAGATGTGATCACTGTTGTTTCAAAACAGTAGATCTGAGGGCACCTTGTTATATGGTAGATAACTCATATGCGCCCCAGAGTCTCCATGCAGACCTCAGCTGCAGTCCTCAGCAGTTTCCTCTTCAAGGGAGGAATAACGCATTGAAGAACGATGGTGACTTTGGTGGGATTGGAAGGAAGAAAGGGAGACATTATCTGTGCAGAGGCTTTTTTCAGCCAGCAGCTTCCTTCTAATCATTACATTCGGAAGTTCTTCAGGGAGGGGGACTGATGCAACATGTAATTTTCAAAGAAGCTTCCCTATTTCAGAAGGAAATTGCCCCGGGAGGGTGGGAGGCATTGCAGCATCCTGGTGCTGGAAGAACTGAAGGCTGCACCATCTCCTGTTATGGCTCTAATCTTGACTCTCCGTTCCAGCAGTCTGGCTGTGAAGAGCTTTGTGATTTTTTGGCAGGACTGGGAAGGTATTAGGTGCCCCCTGGCTTGCAATTTCTGTGGCCTTTTATTTGGCCTCTCTTGGGGGTGTATTTTTCCAGCAGCAGTGATGAGGTCACCCTGGGAGCAGCCGGGAGGATCCCCACACCTGTTAATTTAGCTTCTTTTGTGTGTTCTTTCCTTGCTGAGGCATTCTGAGGAAATTTGGTTCTGGGCTGACTTTGACAATGTTTTCAGTATTGATTTTATCTTTGAATAGTGTTCTACAGTTTGCTGCTTATGGGGGGGGATATGTGGGGGAGGGGGAGAAGTTTGTCTTGGGCTTTCTGAGCATCAGGGGATGGGTTTCCTATGTCCCCAGTCCATACCAGTCAGGGTGATGTGATGTGTCTCGTCTAAGTTGTTAGATACTGTTGAGTCAAGCACAACTCACTATGTTCACCCTGTGAACAACAGACCTGACCCTGCCCTAGTCCATCCCAGCCTCATCTCTGACACATGTGAGCCCATTGCTGCAGCCATCGTGCCAGTCCATCCCGTTGGGGGGGTCATTTTTCTTTTGCTGACCCCCCACATTTTTAAGTGACACCAACTTTTCCCTTTTCCCCCTGAAGATCTTAGTCTCTTAAGGAACGAGAGTGTAGATGCCCAACTTGCTTTGGAACTTGGGGACTGCTCTTGATTTTCAGGGCTGTCTTCCCCTCCTTCCCCCCTCCCCACCCCCTCATGCTCTCCAAGGATTTGATTGGTCAGGTTTCCACTTGCCCCCACCGCCGTGTTTGATTCTGTGCTGTTTGAAGCCTTGGAGGGAGGACACTGCCTCAGGGGAAATGACTGCCTTTTGTTCCCTCAGCAAACCCTTCCTCACCTGTGCTACTGGGAGCATCATGGCGGACCTGCTCATCATCATAAATGCAGATAGGATGTCTGAGTCCTTCTTGTGATGGCCATTCGTGGTGCTCATGGATTTTCCACCTGCCTTCTCCCCAGGAAGCTGCTAAGTTGTACTTCTCATCTTGTTGAAGTTTCGTGTGGTTATATGATTTTTCTTAGCCAGTGCCGTATGAGAAGAGATGTGTCTGTGTGTCACTTCTCTGTTCACCTTGCATAACAAATGGTGATGTTCCAGATAGTGGAAATTCTGTTAGCCTGTGTCCCAGAGTGAAGAGAACACGGCATAGAGCCACCAGCCAGCGTGTGAAGGACAGAGTCTCTTAAGTCTCTGAGGTTTTGGCATTTTTGTTACCAAGCTGCTCTGACTGCACACACTTCACCAAGATGAAGATGTTGATCAAAGCAAATAATCCTAATAGACTTTGAGTACATGCAAGTGTCAGGCATGTGACAAAGGATCATATATTTACATATCTGTATATGGAAGTATTCCTCTTTCACAAACAAGTACTGTTTCTTCTTCTGTGAACATCTGACTTTACTTTTCCCCGTTTATCCTCTTTTACATCAGTACAGAAATACATTTATCTTAGAAAATATAATTGCTACCGGTGCTCTTGTGTTGGAACCAACCTATAGCTGACCCTTCAGTGATTTTTCAGAGGCTATAAATTGCATGGGAGGAGATTGCCCATCTCTTTCCTTTGGAGCCTTTCCCTGGTGGATTCATATTTTCTGCCTTTGGATTGACCTCTTGAGTCACCAGAACTCCCTGTGAAAAACAGTAAGAAAGCTAAATGGCCACTGAGCTTTACCTCAGTGTGGGAGGGACAGTGGAGAGTGTTGGGAAACAAGGAAGACTGGAGAGCAGTTATTCTGCTTCACTTTCAGCCAGCTGTTGCCACTCGGTCACCAGGTCATATGATTCTTGTGTGTAATTAAGAGATGTTTGTTCATATATGAATGATGTTAATGTTATGTGTTAACTTGGCTAGGCTTTGATTCTCAGAGGCTTGGCAGATACTGGAGGAGTTACTCATTCGTATGCAGTATAATGTAGCACCTTCCTTAATGTGATCAGTGGGAAGGGGAATTTCCTTGGGCGTGTCACCTGCCTCTAGTATATAAATGGATGTTCTGGAAAAGCTCTTGCTCTTTCAGCCTTGCACTCTGCTTGTCACTTATCCTCTGGTTTCTGGAATACAAGCTCACAGAAGTCTTTGACTTGCTGCCTCACAGATCTTGGATTTTGGATTTGCCAGCCCTTGTAATCCTTTGATCCAGTGGAATTCTCCAGCTTAACACTTGACTTAGATTTGGGACTTGTCAGCTCTCACAATTGCATGAGGTATTTTCTTTGCACCAAATCTCCCTCTCTCTGAACGTTAGTGTCTGTTTACTACTGTTGAGTTGGTGATTTTAGAAGTATTAAATCATACGGAAAGAGATTATACCCATCTTCCTCCCTCAGAGCAGTGAGTGGATTTGAACCACGTACCTTTGGCTTGGATTTGTTTTAATTTTCCTCAGCTTTAGCTTGAATTTGTATATGAGTAGTTGGTGGTCTGTTCCACAATCAGCTCCTGGCCTAGTTTTCACAGCTGATATTGAGCTTCTCCAGCGATTCTTTCCACAGATGTAATCAA
>NW_006399863.1:7600220-7609435 GCF_000299155.1 Elephantulus edwardii | reverse complement strand
GAGGAAGGCCCTCTATGAGGTGGATTGATTCAGTGACTGGGATAATTGGGATGGGAGTGTCAGAGACTGCGATTGGCACAGGACAGAGCGGAGTTTAGGTCGCTATGAGTCGCAGGCACATAACAACAACAACAACAACAACTTTTGGCTTGGGAGTGCAGTTCCTTACCATTAAGCTAGCAGAGCTCTTAGTAGGTAGGTAAAGAGGTAAATAGCCCTCCTCATAGGAAGATACATAGGTAGATAGAGAAGAGTTCTATTGTTGGTGTAGTGTCTGATGTGTTATCTGGATAACTCAAAGATTGGCAGTTTGAATCCCCCAGCTACCCATCAGGAGAAAACTGAGTAGTCTTCTCTTGTAAAGATTTGTAGTCTTAGAAACCTAATGGCTCATTATTATAAAGTGGAAATGTTTCAGCCACTGTCAATTTTTGGTGTTTATGTATATTTTTAGATATATGTACAAGCACAAATAGCTCTTTGGTTTTAGTCCTTTAGAGAACCCAGGCTAAGACTGTGTATCCTTAAAATTTTAAAGCAGTGTGGATCAGACAGAAGACAGCTGCATGTTTTTAAAAAATTGTGGTTTTAATGAAAGTTGACAGAAAAGTTGGATTTTCATTCATTCATTGTTGCTCATTTCCCTCCTTACCCCTCAAATTGCACATTTTTGAAGTGAGAAAGGACCTGTCTAGGGCAGAGCCTCGCATGGCCCCGCTGCTACCATCTTCCATGGTGTCTTCCTGTCTGATGTGGATTTATGAACGATTCTCATTTCTTTTTGTTGGTGTTCTTGTTGGAATTGAGACATGTGCTGTCTTCCTCCTTACCTTTGGTTTGGGTTGTAAATCTTTCTTCGGGTTACTTGAAAGGAAGGGGTCAAAGTGGGGTACTTGTTGGACAGACTGGTAGTGTAGACAGTATCTTTTAAGATGAGGGCATTGGGCTAGAGACTTTGTCCTCTCATATCCTCTTCTTTTTTGCCCATGCTTCCTGCCCCAGGTGGCTGACAAGTAACAGATTGTGTCAGCCGGGTTGCCAAGCCTTGTGGATTCCAGGTTGGGTTTGGATATTGAGGAGGAGTCCAGCAGAAGACGGTGGGACGAAGAGGAGGACGAAGAGGCCCAGGTTCTGTTTTCCTGGTTCCTCCTTGCAGGTGATTGGATTGATCTCCCCCTCTTTGGTAGATCATGACTCTCCCGAGAAGCCTCTTTATAACTTGACACTTGGGTTCCAGTGACGTCTTTCCCCTTGATCCTTCAGGGCAGGTAAAAGCTTTATTGTTCTCACCCCAAGTGTGTTATACTATCCCTCTTGTTCTGTATCCTTTCTGTTGTTAGGCATCACTTCAGTCCAATTCAGATTATCCTAGTTTTCCCATTGTGGTTATTTCTAATCGAGACTGTAATTTAAGTCCTTGAAAAACAGTACATGATCATTCAATATAATTTTGATAATTAGGAAAAGTAGAAAATAATAACGGGTCCTGGTGACACAGAGCACTATGTACTGGGCTGCTAACCAGAAGGTAAGCGGTTTGAATCCATGAGCTGCTTCTTAGGAGAAGCTTAGTTACAGTTGTCACTTAATTATAGTAATTATTTGGTATGTATGAGTTTTGAGTCCTTTCTCAGGAACATTATTATTATTCACGGCACTATTGTATATGCTTCACAAGGATCTCTTAGTGGCTATAATAATGGATGCCATTTATTTTCTTTATGAATTTTCATACCGTAAGTATTGTATTCTGTACACCTGAAATTGATCCAGTAGGCTATGAGGAGGTTTTTGTAGTTATGTGCCATCAGGTTGTCTAAGACACATAGAGACCCTGTGAACAATGGCTCTGAATCTTGCCCTATCTTAAAAGCAAAAAAAACAAATTTAAGAACCTCCTCAGACACTCCTCTCTCAGGCTTTTCTGGGTGCTGGAGGTGGAGGCAGAAACAAGGGCATCATGAAATTCTCAGGGGCTTGAAGCTGATGAGTGTTGATTCTATAGCAGATTCTCTTGGGGCCACTTTAGATTTGTTACCCACTTCAGTTTTGGTCTCATTTGAATAATGGAATGTACCTGTTTGGGAAAACAACACACACACAAAATGACTTTTTCCTCAGGGGAGAACAGAAGCGTATATGATGGTGGGAGGTCCATGTTATGAAATAGAAGGAGATGAGACTACACAAAGGAAAGAAATTGCAGCATATTATGAAATGCAAAAGTCTAATTTTCCTCATACATGCTACCAAAATCAAGAAAATAACACAAAATTATTATTTTTTTAAATTAATTGCCTGGCATGCTGTATCAAATTTTTTTTTTTTTACAGTTTTTGGCTGAATGCTCATTTTTCTGCCCTTCATGTGATGATGATTTTATGTTACTGTTTTCTGTGGAGAGAATAGAGAGATGGTTTAGTCTTTTTCCACATTGGTTTTCCAGGCAGATGCACAGGGGAATGATTTGGGGAGCTTTTAAGAATCCCAATGTGCAGGACACTCCCTAGCCCAATTAAGTCAGAATCGTGGGGCCCCGGGCATCAGGACTTTTAAGAGATCCCCTGGCAAAACCCACAACTCTAGAATGGATATAGGAATTTTATTTGTATTATTGATGCCTTAGAAAAGTTCCTTTCTGCTTTACTACTTGTTTTTGACATTGTCATATGCACTTTTAGGCTTGATGTCAAATTTGGGGGGAAAATCTGCTCTTGAAGTTCTTTGGTACAAGAGCTGTGATGCATTAGGGCATTTCAGGTTCTCTGGCAGTGACTAACTGAATATTTGAATTATAGACACTTAATAACCTGATTGTAAATGGCCTTTTAATTTTGAAAGTGTTTTATGAGTTTTAGTTGGGTTTTCCCCCCCATCGAGATCAGTATCAAGTGTGAAATAAGTAAGGAATTAAATGGCCTGAAAAAATAGGTTCAGAGAAGACCGTCACATCCAAAGGAGAAGAGTGTGCCTAGTTGAGATCCAGAAAACCCAGAGTACAGTGCAGCTGGAGGGCTGAGAGTAGGAGAGGCAGTTACAGTCCACCCTATGAGAAAGGGAAACCTGGGTGCCGGTGGAAAAATGCCACAGTTGAAAACTGGTGTGTGGACATTCTCTGCCCTGAGGCATGTTGTTATTATACAATGCCACTGAGTTGGTTTCAACTTAAAGTGATTCTATGTTTAATAATCCTAGAGCAATTTAATTGTGCTCATGTGACATGCGTACTTAGATCAAGAATCAGTTGTCCTAACAGAACATGATTTAAAAATCCGCAAAGATGTACATTCAGGTTGTATCCTTTCACCACACCTCTTCAGCCCATGTGCAGGGCACATAATTCCAGAAAGTGGAGTATGTGCTAAAGAATGTGTCATCAGGATTGGAGGAAAACTCTTCAACAGCTTCCAATATATGAATGACACAGCCTTACTTACAAAAGCTGAAGGTGACCTGAAGCATTTACAGCAGAAGACCAACATGATTTATATCTCAGCATCAAGAAAACAGACATTCTCCCCACTGCCAGTAAGTAGGCAGCATCATGATAGATGGAGAAAAAGATTGGCATTTTCAACAATTTCATTTTACTGGATCCACAGTCAACATGGTAGTAGCAGTCAAGAAATCAAAAGACATGTTACATTGGAAACATCTGCTGTCAAGGAGCTCTTCAAAGTACTTGGTGATGAACAGTGATGTCTGTTTAAAGGCTAAGTGTACCTGACCCACGATAAAGTGCTAAGGAGTTGCACTGCCAATCCTAAGGCACTTGGTTTGAATTCTCCAGCTGCTCTCTGGGAGAAAGATGGGCAGTCTCCTCCCATGCAGTTATACTGCCTCCGAAAATTCACTGGAGGGCCATCTGTGAGTGAATTCCAGCTTGATAGTACATAATGATGACATACATCTGAAGGTTGGACAGTGAATAAGGAAAACCCAAGAAGAATGGATACCTTTGAATTTGTGTTTATGAAGATTATTGAATCCACTGCTCAAAGAACAACAACAAAATCTCTCTTGAAGAGTAATTAAGGTCCTTCCTAGAGACAAGTGTGATGAAACTTTGCCTCACATTCTTTGGGGATGTTGTCAGGAGGGGCTAATCCTTGGGAAAAGACATTATATTAGGAAAGGTGAGAGAGAGGAAGACCTTCAATGCGATGTACTGATAGAGGGACCATGACGGTGAGCTTTAGCTTGTCAGAGATTGTGGGAATGGGCCAGAAGAGTCAACGCTCTGATCTGTTGTTGGTTGGGTCATTCTGAATTATTGTCCGCTTGATGGCATCTCCCAGCAAGGATTACAGAAAGAAACACTGCCAGATGTTGCACCATCTTCACAGTCACTGTTGTCTTGGAGTTCATTGTTGTGGCCGCTGTGTTAGCCAGTCTCATTGAGAGTCTTCTTCATTGACCTTCTGCTTTAACAAGCTTCTTGTCCATCTCTAGAGACAAGTCCCTCCTGCCAACGTGTGCAGGTGCAACATATGTGAGGTGCAGTCTTATCATCCTCTCAAAAAACCATTCTGGCTAGACTTCTTTCTAGATAAATTTGTAGATTCTTCTGACTGGCTGTGTAGTTTGGTATTGGCATTGTAGTCATGATTTTCACAATTACATGTATGCATCAGGGAGCTGGACAATTGCTAAGGATGATAGAAGAGGCATTGATGCCTTTTGAGTTGTGGTGGAGAGGGTGAAACCAGCTTTCTCCTTGGAGGCTAGGATATTGAAGCTCTGTCTTACATATTTTGGTCATGTAGCCAGGAAGGACCAGTCCTTGGAGAAGGACATCATTCTTGGAAGGGTGAAGGGACAGAGCAGGAGAGGAAAACCTTGGATGAGATGGATTGACATGGTAATGGTGTGTCAGAGTAAGAGACTGGCTCAGGATAGGGCAGGCTTCAGAGCTGTTGTACATAGGGTCACTGTGAGTTGCAGGTGCCTTGACAACACACAACAACAACAACAACAACAACAACAACAAAAACAACAACAACTATAGTTTAAGGACTCAATAAGTATGCAAAGACAGTATCACACCAAGTTAAGGTCTTTCCCCCAGAGCTGGGTGTACCTTTGTATGAATCCCAGCTCTGCTGAGGGTACTAACCAGCTAATGCTTTCCATGGAAAGAAGACATAAATGTAGCCCTCTGTGTGAAAAGGAATGAATCCATTTTTCCTTCCCCAGACCTGCACAATGTGGCCACTCTAAGAGCCGCATGCTAGCTAGAGAAGCGTGACATGGAGGGCAAGTCAGGAGAAGGAGGCTAATGACTTGAGATAAAAATAACTTCCTTTTGCTAATTTTGCAAGAAAACATATGCCATGGTGACACAATATTAGGTCCCCTGAGAAGGGTTTGTTCAAGTGAGAGTCCTTGAACCTGGGGTCTCTTAAGTGTCAGTTTTATTCATTTCTGCTTTAACATGTGGCACAGTAACTGACTGTCATGTGTACAAGTACAGTAGAGGTCTAATAGGAACTAAAAGAATTATTGGTGACATATTTTCCGCCCAAGAATGCAAAAACATTCAAACTTTTCTGTCCTTCCTAGTTTTTTCCCCTCAGGTTATGTGAACCGATTGTTGCCTTTTTGAGGTTGTTGCTTCACGTCCTGTGAAATATTATGAGGCTCGATATGAAAACCATCTTTCTTCAGTTGTCAGCTCGTTTCCACTGGGTGGGCAACAGGAGACCACTTTAAGAATTACAGAACAGACTGAACAAGAGCCAGCCGAGTTATGGGTTCTGCATCTCATCACTTGCTAGCAGCAGGGCAGGCACGATTGCTCCTCCGAGAGTGGCCACTGTGTATTTTACACTTTCCCAGCTCTGAGTGCAGTGGTTCAGCTGCTCATAATCTGGGTTCACAATCATAGTCATGGCCATTCTAGGATGCAGTGGTCCCCAGGAATCCAAAGGCAGGCACTGAGGTCTGGGACAGCATTCTTCTCTAGACTTGTTGAAGTCAAAGCAGAAGATGGGAGTTAGCCTTGATCAGCAGGTCAGGAAACTGGGCCAGAGCGAGGCTTGTGCACAGAGGTGTTGTTGAATGCCTGTTGTGTGCTGGGCCTGCATCATAAGCTGCTTTACTGGGCTGAGTAACAACCTCTCCCCAAAAGTTATAAGTGTAAAAAAAATCCAACCTTTTCTCATACTCAGTTTCCAAGATCAGGAATTTGAACACGGCAGGGGTGACATGTCCCTGCTGCATAATGTCTGGGATGACTTGATGAGCAGGCCTAAAATTGTCTGGATCCAGCTTTACTCACATGCGGATATTGAGACTTGAGCTCTACAGGGGGCTCGAACCCTGCTTGTGACCTCATTATGTGGTATCTCTTTGGGCTACTTACAGTGTGGCTGCTGAATATCCAACGTAAGAGACAAGGCAGAAGAGCATGACATTTTAAAACCTATCCTCAGAAGTCACTTAGCATCACTTTCATTGTATCAGTTAAGGCAGTAACAGTCCAGCGATATTCAAGATGGAAGAGAGGCACAGCTTTAGAAGTACAAGTTTCTCTCTTTCATTGCCATTGACTTGGAACTGACTCATCACTGACCCTCTAGAAGGTTTTCAAGACTGTAAATTGTACAGGGGGAGTTTGTCCATCTTTCTCTTTATGAGCCATGAGTGGATTCAAACTCCCAGAGAGGCATGACCTTTGGATTAGCAGCATAAGATGATGTTGTATGTTGTGGACCTCTTTGGGAGATACAGTCTGCCCTCGTGTTGCTTAAACTTAACAAGAAAAAAATCACTCACTGAATTATTAGACAAATATGAGGACTTGTGATATGGTAGGCCCTGTCTTAAGCTGTGATGCTTCAGAAATACACAAGACAGCTGCACTCCTGGAGTCTGGGAGATTGCTATTCTGGTGGCAGAAGGAAAGAGCATGTTAGAATCCATCATGGCTCTTGACACGCTTCTGCTTTGAAGTGATGCCTGTCACTTCTGTTTGCATTTCCTTGGCTGAAGTAAGCCTAAGCTGACTTCAGTGATGGGGAAAGCTATAATCTTCCCCTGGAGGGGGGTGTGCATGTGTATGCGTGTATAGAGAACAGCTCGAATGAGCAACACGCACTGTCTCAGAGCCATTGAAGAGTTTTGTGTGGGCAGTGACCCAGTTGAATATTTTGTCCATAACATCCCCTGAAGAAATTGACTCTTGCTGAAGGTAGAACGAGGAAGGAGGGCCTTGTGCTGCAGTCCCGAGAGAGAACCGAGATTTGTGTGATGAGAGGGTGTCTGTGAGGTCATTCATCCAGCATGTCTGTACTGTCGCAGGCCTTGTAGGAGGCACTCAGCTCTTTTCCCAACAAAGTGCCTGGTCTACGTGGGTCAGACACTAGAGAGCAGTCCTTGCCAGTATAGACACCTTGACTCCTAAAATAGGGTGTAATTCTAAGCACTAGGACAGTTCATGGAGGCCCCCTAACCTAATCAGGAAGGTAATTGAAGGAGGTCCACCTTTGAGACTCAACATTAATTAGCTAGGTAAAGAGGTTTCCATGTACAGGCATATCTTAAAGATATCATAAGTTCCATGCCACATCTCCGCAATAAAGCAAATAACATAAAAAGATTTAAATGTTGGATGAGGCAGCTCTGTGAGTAAGGGGCTATACTGCCAACCCAAAGGCACATGGTTCGAATCCACCAGCTCCTCTGTGGGAGAAAGATAAGTTATCTCCTCCCATGCAGTTCATGCACTGTGTCTGAAAACCTGCTGGAGGGCCAGCTGAGTCAGCTCCATCTTGATGGCCCACAGCCACCACCACCACTTCGTTGGGTGAAAGGAAAGGCAATATTCAGTATGGATTTGATTGCTGCTGTTGTTGTTAGGTGTTGTTAAGTCTGACTCGTAGTGAACCTGTGAAAAATAGATCCAAAACCGTGTCCTATCCTGTGCCCACCTCACAATCTCTGACACACTCAATCCCATTGCTGGGCCTTCCTCTCCCTTGCTGTCCCTCTGCCTTTCAAAGTGTGATATTCTCTCATGGAATAGCCTTGAATTCACCACGTTCAACAAAACCCAGGTCATTGCTGTCTTGTTGGAACTGGCTCATCGCTCCATTGGGTTTTTGAAGGCTGTGAATCACCTGGGAGATTGCTCATCTTTCTCCTGCCGAGCTTCTTGGTGGATTTGAACCAACAGAGAGGAAGCGTCCTTGAGTTCGTGGTGTAACCCTCTGTGGATCATGCTACCGTGGCGCCCCAATTACACAAATCAGTTTAAATTAATGTTAGAAAATGTCTGTGAATGAGGATGAAGATGTACACATTCACCAAATTGTTAAAAAAAGTTTAAAAACATTAAGTGAGCTTCATATATTTCGGTTTCTTATTCCAAATAGAAGTTAGATTTACACCAAACAATGGTGTATTAAAGGAGCCTTGGTGACATAGAGCATAATGCATCAGGCAGTTAACTAAAAGGTAGACAGTTTGAATCCACAAGCCGCTCTATGGGAGAAAGATGCGTACGTAGTCTTTTGTAGGGATTTGCAGCCTCAGAAGACCAGTGGAGGGTCAGAATATGAATTGGAATTGATGACAGCATGTTTTGGGTAGTTTGTTACGTGTGCAATAGTGGTACCAACAAGTTAGAATTATCATGGGAATTATGGAAATGTGTTACAGAGACTATAAGCGGGCACATAGTATTGCCCAAATGGCACCGACAGACTTGTTCAGTGTGGGTTGCCACAAGTGTTTAATCTGTAAAAAAAAATGCACTATCTGTGACGTGCAGTGAAATAAGATGTATTGTGATAAGAAGGAGTTTCCCACAGTCAAAAACCGCAGGTGATTTTGCTCTAAAAATCCTCCTCTCCTCAGTCACACTGTAGGAATCTGATATATGATTGTGCCCTTTTGCACGACAAGAGGCCGCCATCTGATTACCAAATACATTTGACTTCTGGTGGTATAACTTGAAGTGTGCAGCCAACAGAAGGAATTCTGAAGGGGAGACTCCTTAACCACGTTGGTACAAGAGGACCCAGGCATGAAGTGACTGTAGCTGAGCTCCTGGAATCCTTGTCACCCTGTTTGCCAAGAACCAGTGAGCTGGGCAGGTGCTTTGTTCAAACCTTTGAGATTTGAAATGTGTGGAGCTAAACACGTTTTGTTGCAGATTGTCTTTAACATTTCAACCAGGAAGTTCAAGGATGGAAATTCGACCTTGGCGGGGG
>NW_006399863.1:7567218-7600120 GCF_000299155.1 Elephantulus edwardii | reverse complement strand
TGTAACTGGTGCTTTGTGGTCCCGAGGGCCATTGGCAGCTCAAGTCTATCACGGCCCTTCCTCCATTTATTCTCATGAGGTTGACAGTTCTAAATTATCATGCTCCTTGCTGAATCCTATTAATCTTAAGCAAGCAACTTACTGCAAGTTATTGCCTGTTCACCTTGAAATCTTGTGAATAGAGAAGAAAATTACCTCATTGTCCAGTGACCCTTATTAATTGAATATGTAATAGAAGAACATTGGGAGTGTCATTTATTTAGAAAGAGAGGCATTTGTTGCTCCTTTCTGCTTTTATATTATCCCTGAGTGTTCATCTAAATGAAACTATTTCAGTTTGTTAATTTGGAGGAGTTGGGTTCCCCCCGTACTGTTTCTTCCTGAGTGTCTTCAATCACAAGTATCTTAGTTAAAAAAAAAAACCACCAAAAAAACCCTCTTAGTGTTGCTCGCTATCTATGGTGTTTAATTTCGAGAAGATGAATTTTGAAGAGTTTGCTGCATTTGTCAGGCAATTTTACGAACCTTTTGCAACATTTTTAATGAGTTTCTAGGAGACTTTCTGTGACAATATTCAGTGCATCTCTTTATTGCGGTGCGATGAAGATTGCTGTCTTAATGGCCCTAAACATTAGGACGTCTTTATTTACTTTTGACTGATGATAGGTTTTGGGTCATTATTCCTATCAAAAATAGCCCAATGAAAGTTAATAATTTGGGGACAATTTTATGATTTATAATATTATCTAGACTGTAGTTTTCTTGAAATGAAAAAACAGACAAGGAACTTGTAAGATTTTTTGGGGGGAGGGGTTTAAAGAATTTGTCATAGAAGTTTCTCTATAAAAAATGTAACTCTGTTGACTGTGGATTCTGGTTTCTCTGTTATATACTTAATCCCTTCTTCCTGGGGTTCCTGTTATTAAGGGACTCAGTCCTCACTTGAACGTAAGCTGTGGGAGCTTTTTTTTTTTTTTTGTTATCAGTTGTTGAGTTGATTCTGGTTGTTGAGTTGATTCTGGTTCATAATGATTCCATGTCCCCAAACCAGGCACCTAATTCACCCTACAGTAGATTGTTCCCAGTTAAGGTTTATCTAATGGAAAAGAAAAAGGTAGGATTCTTTTAGTCCTTCAAAGGGAAGAAGTGATGTCAGAATGCACTTAAACTGTCCAGCCATGATTGATTTGGCCCTATCTTTCTGCCTTTATCTCATTAAGACATTGCACCCCCACTGGCTGCTCTCCTATAGGGTTTGTCCTTATCATGCATAGCAGACGCTGTGAGGAGGTGCATTGCCTGAGCTCAAGATAGGGAGATTGTGCTTTTAAATAACTGGCGCAAGTATAGAGTGTTGGTCAAGTCAGGAGGCTGAGTTCAGATCTACAGGTGTTTGATTAAGTGTGGAATCAAGATTTAGAAGAAGAGAAACTGTGGGGAGGCTGATGATGTTAAGGTCACCATGTTTACTGCCCTCATTTCCCCAGTGCAGGTAAGATGGACAGGGTTGACTGTTAGTGTAGTGAGGTGAGGTCCTTGGTCATGGAGAGGCTCATGCAGAAGTTGTAATGGATGCCTGTTTTGTACAAGACTCAGCTTCAAGTCTTGTAGGGTAACAGTTATAAGAATGTGGTGGAGAAAGGATTGAAACAGGACATGTGGATTAATTTCCCCTCTAGTTATTTTCTCAATTATTTCTTTACTTAAAATAAAATTTAAAAAAAAACCCTATTTCAGTAAATTGAGTAAAGGTTTAAGGAGATCTTTCCATTCAATAATTCCAGCACATTTTAAAGGGAAAGTTTACAGAGCAAAACGGTTTTCCATTCAGCAGTTCCAGCATGCTTTGTTTCCTGATGTTGATTGAAGTACCCATGGTATTATGTCCTTTAGCCCACCCTCTCGCCTGTGTTTCCAGTTGCCGTTCATTCTTCTTTCCTGACCCTTGCTGCCTTCGGAACTTTGTCCTTGGGTATACTCTACTCTTTTGATTTAAAATTGTTGACTATTCTGAGGAGTGTGACCAGGGTGTGCCTCCCTAGTGTTGTATGTTTACCTTATAGACCTGTCTATTGTTTGACTGAAAATTGAGCTGTGTAACTGAGCTCACCTCCAAGCTTGAAGGGCCTTCGTACTCTGCCACTCTCTATATAACTGCTAACCCTGGTCCTTTTTACGACTTTTAGTTTTGTTCTACAACACTCCCCTGCCAAGATCTTTTAAAATATCCTTTTTAGAGTTGGTGGTGGTAGCCAGACACCACCTAGTTCTTCTGATCTCAAGGCTATGGAGCCTGAGGGTCATGTGGTCTCATAATCCTTTGGAACAGTTGGTCTCTATGTATCTTTGATTTTATTCACTCTTCATGGAGGAGAGGACTCAAACAGCCTGGAGGACAATATGCTGAGTGAAATATCTCAGTCACAAAGGGACAAATACTGCATAATGCCACTGTTGTAGAATGGGACTGACATCAGGGTTGGGGTAAGACTGAGAAAAACTGGATAAATTATGTATACTGTATTGAAACAGATGAGGGAAAGAACAGGTTAAAGGCAGTATATGATTGGGTATTATGGCTGTCACAAGAGTCCAGAATGAAGGTTGCATAGTGAAGTGTACTTGGGGTAGGGGGATTGTACACCAATGAAGGAATTTTTCTTTTTTATTCTCAAAGAAAAGAGCGAACTGGACAGGGAGAAAAGTGCAACAATGAATGAATGGAAATCCAAAATCTCTGTAAATGCTCATTAAAATTAATAAAATTAAAAAAAGAAAACCAACCAGCAAACAGACTCTGTTGAGGATTCCGAGCAAACTTATTTCTCTGTGGTACAAGCTGTTAATGTATTCCACTGCTAATGGAAAGGTTGGGGGTTCCGGTATACCTAGAGGCACTGTGGAAGAAAATCTTGACAATTTTCTTCTGAGAAGTCCGTCATTGGAAACTGTGGAGCACAGCTGTGCTCTGACGCTCATCAGGCAACCATGAGTTTTTAATATAACAAGTCTTTTAAACTACTTTCTTCCTATAAATGACAATCTCTTCCTTGCCGCCTTTTTTCTCAAAGTCCCTCTTCTCATTTATTGATGCTTCATACCTTTCTTACTCACCTTCTCTGTATTTTGTTTGTTAAGGAGAACTTTAGTAGAGCAAACACAAAAAGAATTTCCCTATTTGAACTCTATAATTGAAGGAAAGGGGAAGAATTGAAGATCTGGTGAAAATAAAATTCATGGGAGCATCCTGCGTGGAATCTGGAACACTGGAGATGATTCTCCTAAAGTGCATGTGGACTGACTGAATTTGTAACTTTCATTCATTTGTGATAACTTTATTTTCCATTTGCATAAGTGTCCAGGAGGTTTCATTTGTAAATTAATGCAAAAATAACATTTGTTTCTTCCCTGATAAGGGGCCCTTATCTTTTAAGATTTGAAGATGGGAATAATCTCAAGGAGATGTTGAAGTTTAATTAGGGTGATTTTGGGCTGGGGGTTGTTTGCAGTTTTAAATGCAGAAGAGCCCATATTTGGAATGTGAGGATGCTCGCTGCCCAGGAGATACTGTGGATGCTTCAGAGCTGCCTTGTGAAGCCAATCTTAATTCTGTTTACAATCCAAATGAGATTCCAGACATATTTACCAAGGTCTGCAGCCTTCTCAGCACTCCTGTCAGTGTTAAGGTGGGAGGTCCAGGGTAGGGGGCCAAGCCTTACTTTTAGAGCAGGATTGTTGACTCTCTTGAGTTTGCTTATTCAAATGAAACCCTAAATTGATGCAAATGAGAGATGACAGAGAGGTTCTTTCAAGTGGTCCAGGCCAGCACTCCAAGGAATCTGAAAGCTCCTTTGAGTGAGCACCTTTGTGGGGCCTCCCTTAGTTTAAGCACCACAGACTTGAAAGTGTAAGTACTGCACCTTGTAGATGCCAGCCATTCTGGACATTCTTGGTTTTCTCAGGGAGTTCTCTGGTGTCCTGTTCTGCAAGTCTCTTGGCTGTTCTCTCCCCTCCCCCTGCCACGTTTAGTCAGTATTGTTGCATGCACTCTAGTGTCTGCGAAGTTGAAATGGAGGTTTTAGGACCCTTTAGAATATGGAAGGCAGTGTCAAAACTTGCAGTCTACTTGTGAGCTGTTAGTATGTGAGTAGAAACAAGAGTCCCTGAGGGATGTCAGCCTTAAAAATACAAATCGAAAAACCCAAACCTAGCACACAAACAAAAAAATTGTACTCTAAATTTTAGCAGAGATAACCTATCAAATGCCATTGAATCATCTTCAACTTCTAGTGTCCCTACGTGTATCGGAATAGAATTGTGCTCTATTGAGTTGTCAGTGGCTCACCTTTTGAAGTGGATAGCTAGACTAGCCTTCTGCGGCTGAGGGGACTTGGACCTGGTAGCGTTTTGGCTACCAGCTGAGTGTGTTAAATTTACACCAGCCAAAGACTTTCCAGCAGAAGTACCCCAACAGAGAGACTTTGAGTCTGTAAAAGGAATGGCAGCCCGGTGAGTAGGTATGTTACTAGAGGGATGTTCTTGGGCTGCCCTTGATGGCAGAGCCACACCCAGCTCAGGGAAGGAGGATTTATAACATGAGCATAATGCACTCCAAATATTGGCAGCTCCTGAGTAGTGAATGAGATCCTTTCATAAGTGTATCTTCAGAGAAGTCAGAGGATAAATATGCAGCTCTGGTGGCATAACCCAGAGTCCATGTTGACTCAAAGGCCACTCTTCTCTGATGGGTCAGCTGCCCCAAAGACTTTCAGAAGAAAGAAGGACAGTCTTTTCTAGTATGATTTACAGTCTCAAACCCAATAGAAGGGTCAGTTAGGAGTTGGTTCCAACTGGATGGTTATGGGGAGAGGAAGTGGGAACAGAAGTGTGTGGTAAATGGGAAATTGTGCATATAATCCTTATTAGCCTTATTTTAGTGCAAGGAAGAAGAGCTCTGGTGACATAGTGGTTAACCTGATCGACTATTAGTGGAAAGGTTATTAGTGGTTTCGACTCACTGTCCACAGGAGGAAGATGTGGCAGTCTCCTTCTTTAAAGATCTCCAGCCTGGCAAACGCTGTGGGCAATTCTCCTTTGTTGTACAGAGTTGCCGGAGTCAGAACTACTGACTTGATGGCATCAGGTTTGAAATTGTCCCCAGCAACATTCACAGCATCTTTTCTTATTTGTTTTTAGTACATGATGCAGCTGAAAGCCTTTCTGATGATTTAAAAGCTGCATGTGCAGCAAGTGGATGAAGGTGGTTGTGAGGAAGAATTTGGTTCAAGCAGAGATTAGTTCCGTCTTTTCAAATGGAAGCACAATTATACAACATTAAAGGGCAAGTAGGAATAGTCTGTTAGTTGCTCATTCTTGACCAGAGGACTGCCTCCATGGAAAGAAATCCCTCATGGCCTCTGTAAATGGAATAGGAATTGTAAATATTTTTGCTCAGTGTGTCATAGTCTCACATTTTCTAATGGTCTTTCCTGCATTTTTTTCATAAATTATTATTGCAATTTTACTATGTACTGGATACTTGCCTTCATGGAGTGTGTAGGCTATTGGGAGAAATAAAATGTAAAAAATTTAAATTGTGATAAATTCAACAAGCAAAACAGATAGGGAACAGGACTGTGTGTATATTTGTGTGTGTGTTGCCACGGGGAGTATGCCTTGCTGAGTTTGTATATGTGGGGAAGCAATGGAAATAGTTGAGGGTATCTTTTAGGTGGTAAAAGAAAACCACGACCTAAGATCTATTGGAAGCAGTAGTGGCATCCACTTCCTAAACAACATGCCTCTGGAAACTCTGAACTGTGAGAAATGATAGTTTTCAAAAGGCTTTAGGTCTTTTATTCATAGGGTTGCGAGGAGGAGGAGAAGTCGAAGTCGTGCTCAACTTGATGGCAGTTAGCAATACAACAGTGACAACAACCTAAGATCTAAAAGGTTAGTTAAGATCTAATTGATAAGACTGAATTAACCAGGTAAGGAGTAAAGATTGAGGGGAGAGGGTAGCTGGAACCTTCTGGAGCTCTCTTACTAGCCTAATGCCAGCCCCCTGTAAAAGGAGGCTCAGCTTGGCTTTGTGCTCTGAGCTCTGACCACCTGGACTGTGTCCCTTTTGCCAGTGCTGTGTCCCTTCCTGTGCCCTGCTTTTTTCTGCCCTCTTCCTCAGTTTGCATGTGACTATAAAATCTACAGGATTGTCAGCCCCCAGAACTCACTGCTGACCTCCTCCTGACCTCTGGGCCTCCTCAAGCATGACGTCTCTTTTTTTCCAGCTCCTCACTCTGAACCAGGCCTCTGATGTCTCTCTCTCTGTTCTGTGAAATGTTCACTCTTTAAGTCACTGAGAAATAAATGAGTGGTGTTGGAAAGATGGGTGTCCAGTGGTCAGTACTCACAGAGTAAAGAGTTTTTATTGTGACCTCTAAGTCTCCCTGAGCTGCAGTCTAAGGGGAGGACCAGGGGCCAGCAGAGGGCACAGAAGTCTATGTTTGGTCCAGGATTCTCTTCTTGAAGTTTAGTCTCGCAGCAGAGGCCAGGGCAGCTTTGCCATGAGACCCAGTGAGGAGATTTCAACCTTGGGCTAGAAGTTTTCATAACTGAGCCACTAGAAGCTCAAGTTTGTCAAGGCTTTGTGCCAAATAGGTTAATGAATAAAATATAAAGCACAATTAAACATTACACACACACACACACACACACACACACACACACACACACAAAGATATGTGATGAGACCCAAAGATGCATGGCTCGAATGTCCCAGTTGCTCCATGGGAGAAAAATGACCAGTCTTCACCCATGCTATTTACAGCCTCTGAAAACCCATTGAGGGTTCAGCTATGAGGCTTTTAAGACTTGATGGCACATAACAGCAGCAGCAGCAGCAGCATATGATCCAAATATTCTTTGTTCACGTAAGTCTTCATGACTAGTTTTGGAGCACTCTGAGACCTAGTTTAGAATTGCTAAGCATTACAGCTGTTGATCTTGTTGGTATTGATAATTTTTCCCTAGGAGGGATTAAAAAAAAAGCCCCTCTCTGTTTGCCTTCTTCATCCCTTTCTTTTTCCCTCTAGGCTGCCTTTCAGTTCAGGAATATCACCTAAGGGCAGATCAGTGAATAACCCTGTCTTCTATTAGAATCAATTTTGTTCAGTAAAAGCTTTTTATACGAAGTCCAGCAAGTGTACATTTCAAAGCTTCTCTTCCATGTAAGAAATAAGATTTTCATCAAACGTGAACTCAGCTGGAGAGATGAGTAGATTTTATTATTTTGCCATGTCAATAGAATTCAGTCATCCTTTAGTCTTTGCCAGATGTTTTAAAAATGGAGAGGAGGGAAAAAAAATGTGTAGCTGGAGTTCTTTTCGTAAAAACTTTAGATGGAATAATTGGAGAGCTTCTGTGTTGAATGGGAAACTCTGAAGAGGTTGTAACTTTGTGGCTGGGATCATGTGCACTGAATGTTATTAGAGGTTATTTCATTCTGAAACACTGAGCGTTTCTCACTTGAAGCGTTTTTGGGACTAGTTCATGAGCCTTTTGTATCCATTTTTTGGGTTATGACCACTTCTTTGTTATCATTAGCTGCCTTGTGACACCAGGCACAACACAATGAAATCTGCCTGTTCCTGTGCTGTTCCCATGCCTGCCTGTGGGTTGGATCATTGTGACCCTAGGGTTATAAGATCCTGGCTAGTTTTGGAATAGATGGTAATTCATTTTATTTTTGAAGCTGTACTGACACCTGCTCAGCACCCTAACAATATGCAATCCTCCACTGATAGATGAATAGCTGCCCTTAAGGTGTTCCGGCTAGAAAGAAGCCTACTATTGAACCACCAATACCTCATAACCATTTCTCAAGACTTAGCTAGACCATCAGTCATTTCTTGAGGGCTTCTTTTGTATTCTGCACCTGTATTGCAGATGTTGATCTTGAGATTTGTCATGATAGATAGCTAGCCTGATTTGCTGTACTGGAATGCTCTGGGAGTGTAGTTTGAAGGGAGTGGTGCTGATCTAAAGGCTGTGCCTCTTTGGTGGTTCAAATCCCCATCAGTGGCTTTGAGACACAAAGAAGGACAATTTACTTCTTTGAACTTTACAGCCTCAGAAAATCCAGTGAAGGGTCAGCTGTGAGTCAGTTGTGACTCAATGGCAATGAGTTTGAGAAGTGAGGTAGCTGAGTTGCTATGGTGAGGCACTCAGGGCAGAACGTTCTGAATTCTTTGAGTGAGTGCTTCGAGGCCCTACATTTTCTGAAGGCTTTGTGGTTGGAACACCTTAAAGACAGGCCTGCTGTCTCTGGGGTGACAAATCTTGCTCAGTGTGGGAGCCACTACTTCACTTATCCAAGTCCCACAGCTGATGCTGATATGCAAGACCATGCTGATTTGCAAAATCATGTGCCTGCAGTTAAGGTAGCTGGAGTCTAGAAGTGGCTAACAAGCGGCTGAAAAAAGCCAACTCTTAGGTTAACATCACAGATACTTAAATAATGCAAACAAGACAAACCGAATCAGGGTATTAAAAGTGGAATTTTTTTATCTTCTTTCTAGTCCGTTCAGAAAGTTTGTTTGCAATGCTAAAACACTTGGTTATGCAGGTGAACAGAGGACATGAACTCCTATGGGATGTCTTTCCGTTGAACTTTTCACTAAACCCAACCTGAAATCCTTGGTGATCTCCCTGGGCTGTGTTTCTTGGTCTGCTTCTCCTCTTTTTGTCCATCTCCATCAGTTACTCTGTCTTCTTGTCTGTTCATTGCTGTTTCTCTGTTTTTTTTTTATCTGCCTTTGAGTTTCTGTCTGGCTTTAGGCAGAAGGTTATGCTCTTCTCCCCACCTCTGAACCTCTGGCTAGCCCCTGTAACAGCCAATGAGTAAGTGCTCACTTGTTTCCAGTAACAGTCTTTTTTTGGGGGGGGGGGGACTGCCCCACTGGCCACTCCAGCCTTTTAATGGCTGGTATGTGTTTGCTCAGTGAGGGATCCTTTGCCATGTTTGCCCTGCAATTCTGCCTCTGCTGCCTCTGTCCAGGCATCCACAGCCTCTGTGCTTCCATGCTGAGCCCAGAAAAGCTATTTAATCTCCCTGCACTGCCAGTGTAAACCCAGCTGAAAGGTGTTCGTTTGATTTGGCAGGCAGCATGCTATTCATATTGGGCCCATGTGCTTGTTTTCTGTTGAGTCTTTGACATGTCGTCGTTGGCCACTACACACACAGCACCATCAGACACTGCTTGGATGTGGCTAGATTGTGGGTTATTTCTCCTCTCTGGGCTCTCTGTTTAAAGACTTTCCCTAAGAGGTGAAACACTGTGTGAATGGTTCATTAAATGTGGGTGGGGTTGATGTAAATCCAGTTGGGCACACTTTTTGGCACTGCTGTGAACTCTGTGGAGCTCCAGACCAGTATAGTTAAGTGCGTGGCTGCTCACTGTAAAGTTGTAGGTTTGAGCCATCCAGAGGTAACTTGGAAGAACAATGGGGTGCTCTGCTTCTGAAAAATCAGCCATTGAAAATCCACTGAATGCAATTCGGCCCTGCCATGTGTGAGGCTTTCTTGAGTTGAAGTCCACTTGAAGGCAGCTAGTTTGCCCCAGGGGGCTTAGTCCATACTGCTGAAATGTTGACTACCTCAGTGTCATGTATTTTACACTGCCAAACCTCAGCTCTAGATTAAAATCATGTACATTAGATTGAAATATAAAATTCCTATTATTTGACCAATTTTTTTAACTTATAAAAGTGGCAGCATCATGTGGTTCAATATAATAGTGTTGAATGATTCTTTTTCATTTCATTCACCCATTCATTTGAAGTATGTGAAAGGTGAGCCGTTGGAGTCCAGGTACTCGGTGGGAGAAAGATAAAGATTTATAGCTTCAGAAACTGGGTAGAGGATCACCATGGGTTGAGATTTACTCAATGGCTGCTGGTTTGGGATTTTTGTGGGGTGGTAGTAGGGTGGGGGTTTCTTCTTATTAGTACCGAAAGCCCCAGAGAAACTAGGACTGTATTGACCTTATGGGATATGGGGAATTAAGACCCTCTTTCAAAATAGTGAAGGCGCTCTGGGGGCGTGTTTTTATGTGATGTTTTGCTAACCAACAAAAGACAGTGGTTTGAGTCTACCAGCTAGTGCAAGGGAGAAAGACGCACAGTCTCCCATTAAGAGTTACACCTTCAGAAGCCCATAGAAGATCGCAATGAGTTGGAGTCAACTAGATGCAGGTTTTTTGTTTGTTTAGCTTTTTTGTTTGTTTGTTTTCCAAGATTGTAGCAACAACCTAGTGGAATGAAATCTCTCTACCCTGGATGAAGCAAAAAGCACACTAGCAAAATAAAAATTCTGTGAGGTTTCTGAGCAAAGAGAGCTACTTAATTTCTTTAACCTTGGAGGTTGTTGAGCATCCCCCCCCACCTTAACATCCTATGAACATTTAATCATTCTCCCCTCTTGTGTCCTCCGGGGGAAAATTGCATCACTCTTCTTCCTAAAGTGCACCATTATTACTTTATATTATTAGTCTTGGTCATGATTTGGGCAAAAGAATTACTATTCTAATAGCCCGTCACAAGAAAAATTAATAATAATGCAATCTTGGGATGAAAAGGTTTTTGGAAGGGTTGCTAATGTGCTGTGGAGGGTCAAGAGTTACCATGAGGCTCTTTTTATCTGGCTGACACTTACAGAGTCACCCAGCCTGCTCACCTCTTTTGGCAAATCTTTTTCTTTTTTTCCACTGAAGGCTGAACCAAGTTGTTATGGAAACGGCAGTGGTCTTCCCCTTCTGAGAACAGCGCCTTGCTGATAATTAGAGAGCATGGCTGAGCAAACTTTAGTGGAAATGATTAATCTTTGCAAGGTGCAGGTAAGCCGTGAAGATGGAACAGGTGTTTTTTGGCCTTTGCACTTTCCAGCCCCAGAAAACGTAAATTTGCAACTGGCCAAGGAAGCTCACGCTTTTGAATCTTTCCTTCCTTTAATAAAAGAAAGTAATCCTTTAATATTATGGAGATTGGCTTTTAAAAATTTATGTTTTTAAGAGACATTCCTTAAGCCTCCAAAGTTTGCCAGAGTGCAGTTGGTAAACCCTTGCAAGCTTGTTAGCATATGGATTCCAGGATCTTTGTCCTGAGAGAGTCCTGGAGTTTGATTCTTTCAATCTCTTTGGTCGATTGTGATGCATAATCACAGGAGCCTGTCTGTCTTCGAGGACAGTGGTTGGTGATGTTTTCCTTTGAAGGGGGTCGAGTGGTACATTGTCTCAGCTTTGCCATTTTCTCCTGCACCTTTCTTGGTGAGAGCAGCCCTAGACTCTTAAGTACAGGAATGAGCATGGTGTGTTACAATGCAACCTTTCCCCTCTTTTTACACTTTTGTTATCTGAGTGAAGGTTCACAGAGCAAATTGGGTTTCCATTCAGCAATTCATACACACTGTTCCAGAACAACCTAAATTGTGGAAATAGTGTGGTGAATTTGACCCTCTGGCTTTTGCTTGATGACTTGTACTTTAGGGTATGCCAGGTGCTGACCCCACTGCTCATCTGTCTTTTGCCAGGTTTTGGTGGTTTGCATGTTGTTACACTGTTGGAAGCTGTACCGTCAGTATTTAAAATACCAGCATGGTTACCCTTGTGAACAGGTAGAGTTCCTAGATTAAGTGGGTTGTTACAAAGGATACCATTGCTGATATCAGATGCATCTTGGCTGAAAGCAGAGAATACCAGAACGTTACTTACTTGTGTTTTGTTGCCTATATAAAGATATTCCACTGGGTGGATTCTAATAAAGTCTGCATAGTATTGATAATAATGAAAATCCCAGGAAACTTAATTGTGCTCATGAAGGGCCTGTACATAGACCAAGAAGCAGTTATTTGTACAGAGTATACATTCCGATTTAAAAGCAAGAAAGATGTTCCTCAGAATTAGATTCTTTCACTATACCTATTCAGTCTGTATACTTCGCAACTAATCCAAGAAACTGGACTACATGAGAAGAATATAGCATCAGGATTGGAGGAGAACTCTTCAAACTGTAGTATGCAGATGACACAACCTCATTTGCAGAAAAGAAAGAAGGTTTGAAGCACTTACTAATTAAACTGAAAGACAATTCAAGAAAACAAAAATACAAGTGGACCAATAAGTATTATGGTAAGTGGAAAAATATTTTTAAGGATATATTTTATGGGAAACCACAGTCTATACCTATGGAAGTGATTGTCAAGGAATCAAATGATGTACAAATGTGGTACCAAAGACCTATCTCTTTAAATTGCTACAATAACAGGGTATCCCTTTAACAAACTAAGGTGCAGTGGGTAAAGAAAAGGGGAAAGAGCCGATGTGAAAAACAATGTATACGAACATGTAGGTAAACCAGTATTAAAAGCAAACAAAATCTAAGGTGCACTTGATCCAAGCTCTGATATTTTCAGTTACTTCATATGCTGTTGAAAGTGAGACAAGAAGAAAGACCAAAGAAGAATTGGTGTCTTCGAATTATGGTTTTGGTGAAGAGTTTTGAACACATGTGGACTGCCAAAAGAATGACTAAAATCTTTCTTGAAAGAAATGCACCTGATGTGCTATTTAAAAGTGAAGATAGTGAGATTTTGTCCCACATACTTTGGCAATTTATCACGAAGGAACAGTCCCTGGAAATGAGACTTTGCCCCAAATACTTTGGATGTCTATCAGGAAGAAACAGTGCCTGGAAAAAGACACTGAAAGAACAAAGGTGATGTGAGGATAGCTGAATCTGATCTCTTCTAATTCTACAAAGGAGAACTGTCCCCATCAACAGCATCACAAAACCAATTCCCAAGAAGTCAGGCATGCCCTTCATACTTCTGCCCCACTTTTTACTAATTCCAGCACCAATCCTTCTGCTTTACTTGACTAGATCCAAAATCTGTTGCAGTAACTACACAGACTTCACAGATGTCATACACACTATTATGGAGTTTATTAGGGAAGTTAACAGATTACAATTCAGGTTGGCCATAGAATACAGTTTTTCAGTCACAAAAGAATGCTCACAGGCCCTTCAGCCTTGAGGCTTTAGACTAGTGTTGCAGAGCTCTTCTAGTCTTTCCCATTATGGTATTCCCCTGCAGCAAGCTTTGGCAAAGGCCCTTCCTTGGCTTTGGTTCTGTGGGATAGCAGTCCCAAAGATAAACCTGTCATGTCGGGTGTCTGGTTCTCTGCTGTGGCTACTGTTGCTATCCTATAGGTCTCAGTCTGGCTAGTACAGGAATCTCAGGCCCTGAAGGACCTGTGCTGCATTCTGTACTTCTTCCCAGTAGTGAGATGTCCTCTGATTTCTGTGGCTGAACCCTCTCAAATTAAACCTGGTAAAATTAGCCAGTCCCCTGCTGGACAGACTTACACATTCTTTTTGCATGTTCTTCTTGCAATCCATGTGGCAAAGTTAGGAGCAGTGTCCTAGGAAAACCATTTAAAACAATAGCCCCAGTATACGGAAAACCCTTACTGGGCTAAGTGGAGGATGAGAGAAGAAGGAAAAATCCTCCATGCTGAATTGACCCAGTGGCTACAACCATGGGTTTAAGCACAGCAGAGATTCTAAAGATGACACACAATCAAGTAGGATTTTGTTCTGTGTACATAACTTTGAGTTGGAGGCAACTTAACAGCAAGTGCTGACCAGTAAGTGAGACTTCAACTTTCAAAGGATCTTGTACCTAAAATCAAGTAGAAAGAGAAAGTGACCTCTTAGTGGTAAGTAGTTCCAGAGGTGAATTTTAAGGTGGTTTGGGGCTTCCTTACTACTTCTCTTACTTAGGAATAAAGTGGTTTCCTGCTTTTGAGGCAGTCACAGAACTAATGGACGAACTTACAACTTTCTTGGAAGAACCTTAGGTTTTCCTTGAAGGAAGAGATGGAAATGTGGTGGTGGTAATCGTGTCAGTAGTTGTGGCAATTCAGGGTAAACATTTATAAATATAACAAGTATAAAACATAGTACCAAGTCTGAAGATGGAAGCCTATTGAGGAATTCCATTCTTAAGTTGTGCCAAATATTGAATCCCAGGTGAGTCCACTGGGAAGGACCTCAACCAAGCTAGTCCTATTGACATCTCTCTTTTTCCTGTACCATTTGCTCTTTTAGGTCTTTCTGCTAACTTTCCACTCTGTCTCTGACATGCACTTTGTGTCCACCAAACATCACATCCACTCCTTCCTCTGACTTTTTAGGGTATTAAAATTGTATTTTTAAAATTTTGATTTTTTTTTTTTTAGTCCAAGTAAGCCAAGATAAAGGTAAACAACTCAGTCACAAGATGGGCATAAGATGTGAACAGGAACTTCACCAAAGAAGACATTCAGATGACGAACAAACACATGAAGAAATGTTCAAAATCCCTAGCTCTAAGAGAGATGCAAATCAAAACAACTATGAGATATCATCTCACTCCAGTAACAATAGCAAAGTTCAGCAGAGCAGCAAACAACAAATGCTGGCGAGGTTGTGGAGAAATTGGAACCCTTAATTCACTGGTGTGAGTGTAAAATGGCTGTATGGTGCTTTCTCAAAAAGTTGGAAATAGAAATACCATTTGACCAGCAGTTCCACTACTGGGAATATACCCTAAAGAAACCAGAACTGCCACCCAAACTGATGTACACATACCTATGTTTATTACTGCGTTGTATAGCAAGGAGATGGGAGCAACTGAAGTGTCCATCAACAAATGAATGGTTAGAGAAGCTGTGGTATATTCACATAATGGAATACTATGTGACACTGAAAAACGAGATAGTCATAAAATACACAAAACTGGTGACCCTAGAGGACATTATGCTGAGTGAAATATCTCAGTCACAAAAGGAAAAGTACTACATGATACCACTGTTATGATGCAGGATGGACATGGGGCTTTGGGGAAAGTTGAGAAAAGAGTGGATAAATAATGAACAGTGCATTGAAACAGATGAGGGAAAGACCTGTTTAAAGGAATATATGCTTAGTTATTATTTGCAACACAACAGTCCAGAATAAGAGGTGCATAGCAGATTGTACTGGGGAGGTAGGGGAGGGAGGAAATTATGCAACAATGAATGAATGAATGTTTTTAAAGAGAAAAGTGACAGGGAAACAGGGAGGAAAGTGTGCATCAGTGAATGGATGTAAATCTAAGTTTTCTGTAAACTTTCTTTAAAATATTAATAAAAAAAAAGAGTCCAAGTAAGTTCAGCAATTTAAATTATTCTTGCCATTTTCAAATACCACTGTGACACATTCTGCCTCATAGTCATCAGAGCTAATTTTTCATTGCCTTCAAAAGGTTTTCAAAGGGAGAGAGAGATTCCTGCTCCCAGAGCGCAGTCCTAGCGAATGCAATCTTCACATATTTGTTGTTTTATACTGGGTGGGGTTAGTTTGTCCAAAAATGTATACATTTCCACCCCGTGCTGATGAGCTTTTCTGCCTCCCTTGTTCCAGTATTCTGCTTTCCCAAATGGTTTGCTTACTTTCAAATTTTCTTTTTATGTGTTTAAGGAGGAAATAGTTTCCCTGGACCACGGCCATGAATGCCTCGACTAATGCTGCTTTCAAAACGTATTTCTGTTCACGTCCTTGAAGCCTCTTTCCTTCTTTGTGTGACAGCAATTTCTTGCTATTATCTTATTTTCTGATTTCTTCCGAAGAGATAATGATGGGGGCCCATTTGCGCATCTTATAATGTTTTAATTCAGTTATGCTCATCCTGCCGCTTCGGCTGCAAACATAATGGCACACACACCTGAGCTGTTTGTTCTCTTTGATTCAGTCTTGAAATCTGTTTCCCACATGGTTAGAGCCTGTGCACAGTGGTATCATTACCTTGTGTAGCTCCGCGATGCCGTTGTCATCTTTCTGTTATCAAATACAGGAACATTTTCTTTTGACATATTTATATGCACTTTCACAACTACTTTGCATTCATTTATCACCAAGTGATTTAAAGCCTTTGTTCATTGTTGTTTATTTTTTTGAAACCTTGCCTTTTACATTTCTTACACCAAGAAAACTATGCTTTGCTTTTCTTGCATTTCATTTTTCTTGTTGATATTCCCCCCCATTCCTTTTTCAGAGGCATTTTTATTTTTTCATTCAGAAAACATTCACCCAGTGCTTTCTATGGACAACATAATCCCACCATTGTTTTCCCCTGCTCTCAAAAATTGTACTTTTTCTTTTGATTGGGGTGGAGCATTCATGGGCAGTGGTATTAGTGCTGGATATTAAGGGTAACCTAGTTAGGCAGCTCTGGTGTTACGCTACCAACTCAAAAGCAGCTGGTTTGAATCTACCAGTTCCTTTAGGAGAGAAAGATGGGCAGTCTCCTCCTGGGTGACTTACTACCTCTTTAAACCTACTGGAGGATTAACTTTGAGTCAGTTCAGACTTGATGGCAATAAGTGAATGAGGGCTTTAGGGGGCTTGGAGTTTGGAGTCAGAAACCTGTCGATGGTGAGTGAACTCTGGTGAAACTGTGTCAGAGTAAAATGTGCTCCACAGAGTCTCCAATGACTGATTTTTTTTTAAAGCAGATAACCAGGCCTTTCATCTGTGATGCCTCTGATGGTCTTCAACCTTAGCCAAACATTGTTTGCCTGATAGAGTACTCCCAGTAGTCAGAGAGGCCAGTGTGTTTGGTGTAATCCTTTCTCTCTGTTTAGGTGCTTCTAAGTCTCTAGGTCTCCTTTATAACATGCTGATGGTAGTACCTCTTGTTATGGAGACTGCTTAGAGTATCAGATGCCTATAAAGTGTTCAAGTTATGTGTGCCAACAAGTGAATGCTGCATAAAAGCAGCTGGTACTTAGTTAACAAGGAGGCCCAGAGCATCGAGCCCATTACCGTCCAGCTAATTTAGACTCCTAGCAACCTTGCAGTGAGACAGAGTAGAACTGCTCTATGGGGTTTCCCAGTGGTAGTCTTGCAGAAGCCTTTCTTGTGTGAAGTGGCTGTTGGGTCCCAGCTGCTGACTGCGTGTAGCACTAGACCTAACACATGGCCCCTGAGGTGATTCTGACACATAGGAACCTTCCAGTGAGTTTCTGAGACTATAGATCTTTATGAAAGGAGACCACTCATTTTTCTCCTGCGGGGAGACTGGTGGATTTGAACAGACGGTGTTTTGGTTCTCAACCCAAGATGTCATACTTCTTACTGCACAGCCAGAGCTCCTTCTAATGTGAACAAGGCAGTGGAATCAGTTATGACCGCTCCACAGCGTGACTCCTCTCCCATCTACTTAAGAATAAATACCATCTATCTGAATATGCCAGTTCTTATGAGCCCTGTCTATTTTCAACATAAAATGCTGTGATTCATTACATTTGCAGCCTGCAAATTCAGGTCCTTTCACTGTGGCTTGCTATTTCAAGTGCTGGACGAGTGAACCTGCCCACAAGAAGGATTTGGCAGAATGGGTTCAGTTTTCTCAGTTTCAATCCTAATAACAGAAACGGCAGGTGTGACAGTCACATTTCATGACCAGGTTGCTGCCCATCCAGTGGGTGCTTTTTAAATCCTGTTAAACCAGCTGAGGCTTCTGGGGCTTTTTTTTATATGTCGCTTAGCTCGAGAGAATTCTCGGCGCTAGAGAATTATTCCTATTCTCAGGGTGGACCCTTCCATTGTACAGCTTCCATCAAAGTTTAGTTTTTAGGACATACCTTTACTTTCCTTACCCAAAATCTACTGCTTCCAGTCCATTTTGAATCATGGCTTCCTTGCATTGTGTTTCACATCTTTATGGGAGAAGATTGACCATCTTTATGACCAAGGAGTGGCTGGTGGTTTTGAACTATTGACCTTCTGGTTAGTAGCCTGCCAGAGTCCTTCTTGGAGGCAAGGATGGTGAAGCTTCATCTTGTATACTTAGGGCATGTTAGTTATTAGGAGAGGCTTTCCTTGGAAAAGAACATCATGCTTGGAAATGGGGAGGGAGAGCAAAGGAGAGGAAGACCCTCTGCCGGATGGATTGACACATTGACTGCAGGAAGGGACTTGATTGTGTCAGAGCTTTTGAGGTAGGCACAGGATAGGACAGGGTTCAGATCCATTATTGGTAGGTTCTCTAAGAGTCGTACTTGATGGCACCTGACACCTTAACAACAACAGTTAAGACACTCCACTTCCAAGATTCCTTCAGTGAATATTATCTCTGGTGACTATCTTAGTGTGCTATAATAAACTCTTATATGCTGGATTACTTGTACATACAGACATACTGTCCACCAGTTCTGGGGTTTAGAAATCAAAATTCATGACATCAGAGGGGCTATGCTTTCTCTGTCTATTCTAGAAAAGGTTCTTTCCTTATTTCTTTCTGTTCCTGGGAGCCTCCAGGCATTTCTTGTCATTCATTGGCCTGTGGATATCATTCATTAGCTTTTAGGTATTCTTCCCTGATCATTTTCTCTCTGCATTTTCTCCTCTTTGATAAGGACACCATTTAGATTGGATCAGGACCCAGTCTACTCTCATATTCTCTCCTTTTGTCAATGGGCAACATCTTCAAACATTCTGTTTTCAGACAAGCTCACTTTCACAGATACTAGGATGAAGATTCTCTTTGGGAATAGCAGTCAATCCACAACAATGATGATTCCTTTACTGGAGTTGATGAAGGACACGAAGGAGAAGTACTGTGTAAGAAGTTCAGTTTTTTTACTTAAGGTTCCTGTGTTTGGTTCTTTCATCATCCATTGTCATTGCTGTGAAGTTGCAACTGGCTGATAGCTGACCCTTAGTTGGGTTCCTGAGGCTAAAAATCACATAAGAGGAGATTTCCCAAATTTATCCTACAAAGCTGGTGGTGGATTCAAATTGCAAGAGAATCTTAGCCTTTAAGCTCCATCTGACATGCTTTGGGCATGTTGCCAGTCCTTGGAGAGGGACATCATGCTTGGAAGTGTGGAGAGACAGCGCAAGAGACGAAGGAAGACCCTGAATGAGATGAATTGACTGCGGTAATGAGGGTAGGTGTGTCAGAGATAATGAAGTTGGCGTAAAATAGAGCAGGGTTCACAGCAGTTATACATAGTGTCCTTATGAATCAGCGTTGACCCGATGGCACATAACAATAACAGTAGACGACCCCACCTGAGTTCCCTTGATTGTTGCTCGTACATTTCCTTAAATTTCTTGTCTTCTTTAGGGCTGGATTCTTGCTGCGTTGTCCCTTCTGCTTATCTTTATGTTTGTGAGAATGTTGTTGTTTATATAGAGATATTTTTTCTTAAATTCTGCCTCAAAAATAGTAGTGAAAAATTAGGTAAGGAAATTTTTTTTTAAAAAAATATTACCTTCTTTTAAAAAAATATTACCTTATTTTCACTGATCTGTCGTCTGTTTCCATGGAAATAGAATTAGGAGATAGTTTCTGATGATCAAGGCAGGCTCTTGATTCCCACTCCAGTTTCCATAGAGATGGAAGCACAACTAGTAGAAGATTAAAAGGATTCTGTAAACTAGTGAACTGGAGAGCTGCCACTTAGTGTACTTGGTGTGGGCCCTTTCTTAGATATGACAAACTCTTATACTTGCTGCAAGCCCAGGGATTAACATGTCCATTGCCTGCCCCTGATAGGTGAACCTCTTCTGTTAAGAATTTTCCATATTTCTTTTTGTCTTCTAGAATAATCAGCAGTATACAGCTGAGCCCTCTTGGACACTTACCTCGGAGTCCTTTTTTAAGAATAGTCTCTAAAGTAATTTAGTCAATCAAGTATTGATTGCTTGGAATTTCCATATTTCTGGTGTCCCCTTAAATGGGCAAGAAGAGAGAAGGTGGCTTTTGTCTGTCAGGACAACATCTTCAATTCCCTCCCCCCCCATAAACCATGCACTGGCAGAAGCTTTGCAATTTTTCTGTCTGCTTTAGGAAGCAACAGCGGGGATACAATGGCAAAGTTGAGTGGCATTGTTGCAAACCACTCTTTGTAGTATCTGAAGCCTGTCTTGGTTGTTTGCCTGGAAATTATGAAATTGGCTTTATGCTTTTACTTGAACTGATAAGAACAGATACTATACTTGATCTTAGCCAAAGGATGAGAAGCAATGCTTTTACTTAAATCAATCTGCATCCTTCACAGAACAGTTGGCCAGGAGCCAACTAATTGATATCATTAACAGAAATAATCTGCCAAAATAAGAAAAGGATGTCCTTTGGAGAAATGGTTTTAAAAGAAGTAAGAATGAAATAGGATGTTTGAGTGGGATTTTCCGACTTTGGATGCAGGATCTTTGGTCTCTGGGTAAAGAAAGGGAGAGACTAGGCCATGAACCTTCTGGAATGGCTTGGAATATAAGGTTGATGCCTTGCTCCCGGCAAGTCGTGATTCTGAATCTCTGGATAGCTCTGCTTGGGAAGCACTTTGGGTGATGGTATCAATGTTTCTTCTGCAAATTTGTGTGCCTTTGAGTCAGTTTTGACTCCTGAAAATCCAATAGGGTTTAAAAAAATTTTTTTAGTTGGTTTGCATACAATATTTTGTTTATATTGTGTTTCATTCATGTACATTGTTTTGGGTTTTTATTCACCCCCCTCTCTACCCACCAAACTCTGTGACCCCATGATTTACCCCTCCTTACCCTCGGCCCCCATTTGCCCTCCCCTTCCTTCTGGCTATCCATATACATCTTCCTGGTTATCCTTCTGTTTTTATAATAATGGTTACCATACAGTATTTGTTCATGTGCCCTCAACATAATGCTCTCCAACCTCTCTCATGTTATATAGTATTTTTCAAAATTGTTGCTCCTCCCATAGGCATTTCTAGGCTGTAATCATTATGGGAACAGATTGACAGACCTTTTTGGTTGGAACCTCTACCCTTTCACTTAGCAACCAAATGCTCAGCAATTGTACCACTAAGGCTTCTTCCCTTTATGCAGCAAGCACATTTCTCCAGGCTTCTCTCTGATGTGGCTCTGAAGTGGCAGCTCTTCCCAACTTCTTACCCTTTTGAGCAAGGGAGAGGTTGCTAGTGGCTTGAAGCTGTACCCTTAGAGGCTGTAAGTAGTTCAAGGTGGGAAAGCTCTTTGACCCTTAGTAGACATCCAGTCCTTTATTTGGTTTTGAAAGAAGATAAGAGGGATTGAGAAACAGGCCTGAAACCACTCAAGGGTACACTCTTGAATCCATAGTAGGAACATAACCTCTTCTATTTTATTTTGGCACACTTGAGTGCGTGTAAATTATGGATCTGAAGAAGAATCTGAAAAGCCAGGCTTTTAGGTGGTCCTGGGCTCAGTGTGTTCTCCACAGAGGAAAGCCCTTTCATGGGACTCTCCCAGCTATTCTTGTGGCACCTGCTCCCTTTCTCCTTTGGACCAGGTTGATTGTCATGCCCCATGTTTGATTGAGAGACACCCAAGGCAGCCCCCTCCACCTCTTGTTGGAGGAATTTTACTGAGATGCTCCCAAACTCTTTAGCTGGGTCTGCAAGTCAGCTCCTTTTTATGGCCCAAGCTATCTGTAGCTGTGCTTTGGATTTTACTTCCCTTTAAAGTTCTTTCATATGGTATCTTAACTAATGATCTTTCTTTTACCTGTTTTGTTACGCCTTCATTGGGAAAGGACAGTCTTTCTGAAACAGGGACCCAGCATCAACTACCTAAGCTTGGCTTATGTTTCTGTGGTCCTTGCTCAGTGGTCCTGAGAAGTATGGTGTTTGTGGGTTTACCAGGTGAGGACCATGTAGAGGCCTGTTCTATGAGTCACGCATGGTGCCAGGTACACTAGTGGTTAGTCACCCACTAGGCCCAGGAGAAAGAAGCAGGGTAGGTGTGTAACAGCTCTGCTGAGTGAGTGAAATTACTATCTGCAGAGAGGGAAACTGTGCCTTGTGTCCGCCTAGTTCTGTGAATCCCAAAGCCCACACCTATAGTCACAGCATTACATGAACTCATCAGTGAAGTCAAGTCCCAGCCCAGGTTTCCTGTCCAAGGATTCCCTGGTCAACAGTAGTTTAGTGCCCACAACTTCTGATTGCCAGTGCTTATCCCCAACAAGCCCCATATATATTTTTTTGCTATAAAATTTTTATTTTATGCTGGTTTACTTACAGTGTTTGTATACATTATTTTTCACACTGGATCTTTCACCTTTCCTGAACCCACCCCTCCCTCCACCCATCAGATTGTACGACCCTATGTTTGACCACCCATCTCTGCTCCCTCCTTGGATCCTCATACACGTTCTACAATAATGATCTTATATAGTATCTGTACTTATGGGACTGAGGTAGTTCACTCAGCATAATGCTCTCCAGTCCCTTCCAAGTTAGGTTGTAATTTATAAAATCATTGCTCCTGAGTGTTGCATAGTATTCCATTGTGTTCAACCACATGAAATGAATTGAGAAATTATGGTACATTTACATGGTAGTTGTAGTAGTTGTATATATAGTTATTATCTTGTCTTACTTGAAGGCTTTACTCCTTTGTAGTCTTGCAAGAGCCATGTCTGCCCCCTGTTGCAGGAGCCTGGCTGCCCCCGCCTCCTGATATCCTGAAATGTTCGTAGTTGTTGACCCTATAATTGATGTATCACATACACTAATTTGTCTGCCTCGTCTCCCAGCCAGAGTGTTGATGGCACGAGTTGCATCTACTGTCTCAGCTTCCAGTAGGTACTCAGTCAGTGTTTGTGACGGGAGGTTACCTGGTGGATTTTAATGTTGAGTAGGTGCTGTGACCTGGAGGATGGTGTGGTTGATCGCACACTGATGAATAACAAGGGCCTTCTTCAGGTCTCCGCCACCCCTGACCCTGTATAGCTGGAGCTGTCTCCCTTCCTTGTGACTGGGACATGGATGGCTCTTGCCTGGTTGGAAAACAGCAGAAGAGCTGACACTTAAAATATTCACCCTTCACTTACTGTGTATAAAGGATTCTATTGTAAGGTCGTTAATCAAGTTGTCAGGTAGAACATGAAGGTCTTATTTATTAAATAAGGAGGTACTTTATAAAGAAATTGAACTATGGTAGGAAATATATACTGGGCACCAATTATGTTGCTGCTATTAATCAGGATATTCATATTTAGCAGTAACAGGGACTGTGAAGGATTATGGAAGTAAATAAGCTTTCCCAAGGAAGAATGACACCATTTGATGATTAACTTCCCCTAAGAACATTGGCTATTTACAAAATACAATTTTTAAAAGTTAATAATAACTCTTAATTTAAACATAAGTTATGAGTATCCCAATAGGAGATCGTGATGGTGGTGGTGTTATATACCATGGAGCTGAGTACAGTTCATAGCGGCCCTATGAACAATGGATCTGAATCCTGCACTATCCTTTGCTGTCCTTGCCATCTCTGACACAGTTGAGTTCATTGCTGCAGTTACCCTGTCAATCCGTCTTGTCAAGGATCTTCTTCTCTTAACACTGACCCTCCACCTCTCCAAGCATGATGTCCTTCTCCAAGGACTGGCCTCTCTGAACAACATGCCCAAAGTTTGTGAAATGAAGTTCTCACCATTTTTGCTTCCAAGGAGCACCTTGGTTTCACTTTGTCTAGAATAGACCTGTTTGTTCTCCTGGAACTTTCATGGGATGTTCAGTACTCTTCTCCAATACCACAACTCAAAGGCATCAATTCTCTGTCATCCTTAGTCAGTGTCTAACTTTGAGATGTGTTGTAAGCAGTTGGAGGGTCAGCTATGGGTTGGTTCTCACTCGACAGCTTGGGCCAGGCACACCTTAGTCTTTAAGCAAACGTCATTGCTTTTTAGTACTCTGTAGGGGTACTTGTTGTCTATTTGCTGAACTGAACAACTTGGTGTTGCTGTGATGTTGCACACTGTTCCATAGTCTTGTCAAATACCATGCTAGTTACCCGTTATGTACAGTGTTTGGATGCGCTTCCAGATTGATTTATGTTGGGAAGCAGGAGTGGCATCCACTTCCTAAACTAGATGCCTCTGGAAACTCTACAAACTCTCTAATCTCTATAAATGTACAGAAATGATGTTAGTTATAGAACAAGAGTTCTGTACAGAAAAGATGTTAGTGTAGAACAGAGTTCAAGCCTTTTGTACAAAACTTACTCTCAGTCGTATTTGACTTGATGACACTTAACCACTGCTAAATGAAACTAGTGCTGTTTATATCTGGAGGAACATTCTTCCACTTTGTAAATCACTCTTTGTCAATGTGCAGTATGAAATAACTTGGGTTGCTGTGATGCTGAACCTTGTACTATTGGAGTATCAAATATCAGAATGGTTTCCCAATGTGGACAGTGTTTGGTAGAGCTCCCATTGTAAAACTGATTTGGAAGCAGGAGTGGCACCTACTTTGTAAACCACATGCCTCTGGAAACTATGAACTTGGAATTGACAATAGTTATGGAAAGGCATTAGGTCTTTTATTCATAGAGTTGCTATGCGTCACACTTGACTCGATGACAATCAACAACAACAGGGGTACTTGACAGCACATTTTCTCAGTGTGAGTCACCTTTTTATTTCTTGACTGATGGTACTGAGAGTGTTGATTATGGATCCAAACAAGATGAAATAGTTGACTATTTTCTATTTATTCCAAATAAACGTTTGGTTTTCAAATGCATTTATCCATTAAAATTTGCCTTACTATAGACCCATATGGCATTATTTTGACAATACTTTATTCCTTAAGCTCAGAGAGACTTATGCCTAACTCCATTGTCACAGCTGAGGTTATGGATTAAACTCTCTCCCCAGTATATGTTATAATGATAGAACGTAAAACTACATGTAATGTTCACCCTATTCTATCCACAAGTCAAATGTTAAAGGGTTAAAGGTGGACTACAACACCTCTTAATGCTACCATAACCCTGATATAATGTAAGGGAAGTTGTCCTAGAATATACTTGTAACAACTTCCCCTTCCCCAATAATAAAAGAGGGAGAAAGCAAGTTAAGAGGGATGCCGCACAATAACAAGAAGAAAGAGTCACAAGGAGTGGAGTTAGTCCTCTTGGACACAGATCACCACTCAAGGAGGCTCCTTGATGTTAGGGAAGGACAGAAGACATAGGGATCTCCACAGATCACTGGATTCCAAGGGTCTCCAAGTTACTGAAGGTAACGAAGACCTTCTTCTAGAAACTGACAGGAGAAAGGGCCTCCCTCCAAAGCTGTCACTTTGAATTTGAATTTCTATCCTAAACTGTAAGACAGGCCTGGAAGCAGGAGTGGCATCTGCTTTCTAAACAACATGCCTCTGGAAACTATGAACTTAGAGAAGTTACAATAGTTATAGAACAGGGTTCTGGTCTTTTGTTCACGGAGTTGCTATGAGTCATGCTCCACTTGATGACACTTAACAAATAACAACAAACTGTAAGATAATAGATGTCTGTTTTTGAAAGCCATCCTCTGTGGCATCTCTGTTATAGCAGCACTGGTGATGGTAGTTAGGTGCCATCAAGTTGACTGGAACTCATAGCCACACTCTGAACAACAGATTTAAACCCAGCCCTACCCTGTGCCACCCTCATGATCGCTGGTAAGCTGTAGTCCATTGTTACAGTCACTGTGTCAGTCCGTCTTGTGGGGTCTTCCCTTCCTTTCTTCCTTTGACCTTCCACTCTTCCCAAAAGGGTATTCTGTCCCAAAGAGACTAGATAAGGGCAAAGCCAAGATTTGAACCTATTACTTGGTCTTCATTCCCCTGAACCCCACCCCCAAAGTGCCTTGTCATAGGCAATTCCTGTGAGCTGGCCTAAGTCATAGGTGTGTTGTATTGAAGCTGATACAGGCTTGGAAGTTGGCACCTTTTCTGCCCCCATTTTCTTACAGGTAGGAGCCCCTCAGCATGAATATGGGTGGAATCAAACCTCAGAGTCCTTTGCTCTGAGGCTGGCACATAGTAAGCTGGAAGAACATGGGAACTATTTTTCAAATGCTATTTTTAGTGTTTAAAACAAATCTCTAAATTTGGGTACGGGATTGATACCTTTCATCATTTGCTGGGGCTCAAAATGTCGATAAGTACACCCTTCTGAAAATATATTTGCAGGCAACAAAATTTATCAAAACTGGGCTTTATTTTGCCCCAAAGCTGAAGTTATAAAGCAATTTTAATGCAAATGCATGTATTTTTGATGAAAAATGAGGGTGTTTTGGTTAAGCCACTTAAGGGTAGAACTCCGTCCATGAACTCCTTGTAGCTCATCAGCATTCAGCATTGTGTCCATGTGGAAGGATTTCTTTGCTTTAAATGAGATTTTGCTTGATGGCTATTTTTATTTTGAAAATCCAGTCTTAGTTTTTTGTCTCACATCATAATGAGTTTTTTGATAAATATTGTGCCCCATTATTCTGAGTGTAAAGGAGAGATAACAAACAGCTTTCTGCAATGAGATAGCACCATAAATAAGATCGGACGTCAGGACTCCATGCATTATTGGCATAAACGACTGCATTCCTTCTTAAATGGCAGAGGGGAAGGGAATGTTGATGGGGAGTTTGGAGATGTGCCTTTGAAAACCTAGGAAGTAGCTTTGATTTTGCGTCTGTTTCTTCTGAAGGAAGCGCGGATGGCGTGATCTGTAGGGAGTTGTCTTGCTACCCCTGCTAACCCAAAGGCTGTGGTTCTAACTCACAGGCGGCTCCTTGGGAGAAAACAGGAAATCTCTTCACATTATGATTTACTGGTTCGGAAACTCACTAGAGGGTAGCTATAAGTTGAAACTGACTCAGTGGCAGCGAGTTTTAGTTCTTCTGTAGAAACTATAATCTGAAGCCAAAGTTTCCATTTACTTGATCAGTTTAGATGGCTTGAGTTGTGGTGCTGGGGAAGAATCTTGAACATACCATGGACCGTTAAGAAAACAAGTAGGTCTGTCTGTCTTGGAAAGGGTGGAACCAAGTTTTTCCTTAGAGGCTAGGGTTTTGAAGCTCCATCTCACATACTTTGGGTACGTGGCCAGGAGAGACTGGTCCTTGGAGAATGACATAATGTTCAGAAGGGTGGAGGGACGGGGCAGCGGAGGAAGACCCCAGATGAGATGGATGGATACAGTGACTGGGACAATGGAGGTTGGTGTGTTGGAATTAGTGAGACTGGCTCAGGACAGAGTAAGCTTCAGAGTTGCTGTACATAGTGCTATGTACATGTACTGTGGATCACAGGTGCCTTGATGGCACATAACAACAACAACACCACTTACAGCAGCAATCCCTGTGTGGCACAAATACTTAAGCACTTGACTATTAGTGAAAGGGCTGGTGGTTCAAACACATCTGGAAATCTGCTTCTGAAAGCCTTAAGCACTCTATGGAGCAGTTCAGCCCAGCACACATGGAGTCGCTATGAGTTGGAATTGGTGGTAAGAAAGAGTAAGAGAAGGTGACTTCAATATCTGATTCCCTGTGAGCTTCCTTCTTTACGTTCTGACCGAGTGCTCTGATTGTGCTGTGGATGGTTTCTGGGAAAGCTGGCCCCCTGGATTACTTTCTCACTATGAGTTTGCACTAGGATAGCAGAGACTACTTACAGCAGCACAGAATGGAAAATAAATCCTGGAAGATGCATCCAGCTCAAGCTACAATTTGAAAATAACAATCAGAGCCGTAAATAGGAGCTGAGACTCAAATTCACTTAACAAGCAGAGGAACTAATCTGTTGGGCATCGGGTGGAAAGCCTATTTCTGAGTTTATTTCACAGTGAGTTATGACAACATTTCTTTAAATCACAATTCATCTCCATTTAAAAGATATAATCTGCATGTTCTCATGGGAAATAATCAGAGACAAAGCCTTATAAAACTTGTAGGTTCCCCGCCCCCAGGTTGATCTTGTGTCCCAGGAGGATTCCCCCCCCACTGAAATGTTATTTATTTGGTCTCCCCATAATTGGAATAAAAGAAATCACAAAGTGCAGATGAGTTTGGAAGAGTCATAGATAAGCAATTTATTTTTCCCCTCCTTCTTTTCAAAAAAGGATAGTTCAGGAAATATGCTTAAAAGAGCTGCAGGGAGACCCTTTACTTCTGTAGACGCTTGCTCCTACTTCCAGCTAGACAGTGCTGTTGTTGAGTGAGGCAGATAATTAAGGAGTTTATCCCTCTCTCTGCCTCTCATTTGACTGGAAGGAAATTTGAAGCCTGGGAGGCGGGGTGACCTGTGTGAAGTCAGTGGAGACAGGGCTGGATCCACATCCAGGACCACAAAACTTGGGGGCATTTACCACAGCACCCTCTGTCTTCCAAGACTACTTGGAGGAAACATGTAGATTTTGTTTGCTTTTCCTTCCCTCAGTATGTTAGATTTCAAACCCCCAGCTGCCAACTGTAAGGTTGCAGGATCGGAATCACCCACAGGTGCCTTGGAACAAAGGAATGGCAGTCCACTGCTGAAGAGTCAGCTGTTCCAAACCTTCTGGGCACAGCTTTACTCTGACACACATAGGGTTGCCATAAGCCAGTGTGATTGTCATGGCAGGTGGTCTGGTGGTGTGTTCTCTTGATTTCTAGCTTAATATTTGCCTGAATTTCAGCAGAGCCACAAAATAAATGACTGTACAGTGGGAGCTTGAGCAGTGACTGATGGGATCAGCTATCTCATCTTGGACTCCCTTCCTTTCAATTTAAGCAATGTGGAATTAATTGCCTTGGTGGTAGACTCACTTGGTGTTTTCAGGACAACTGCCTGTCTCTGTGCATTTGCAAGGGTGTTTGTCTGTTTTCAGTTAAGACAGTCTTCAGAGGTCAAGCCTGAAGGCCGCATGTTTGTCCTTAGTGCGGAAGCATGAGGATAGGTCATTGTCACTCTCTTGGGAAGAAGGTCATGTGCTCCTACAGAGCTAGGGACATGGAGGGGCCAGGGGTTTAGCCTGCTTGGGCAACGCTGGAGCCCTAAGATTCTGACAGACTAGTCATTGTACCTTTTTTATTTAAAAAAAATTTACTGATTTATTTACAAAATTCTAATACATTGTTTTTCACACAACATCCTTCCCATTTCCTTCACTCCTCTGTGGGTGGGACTGTCTTGTCTTTGTCACTGTGATCTGGTACTGACAAGCCCCATCGCTTTGGGTCCATCCTTACTCATAGTAGCCCCCAGCAGGTTTCTGAGACTGCAGATCTCTACAGGAGTGACTGCCCAGCCTTTTCCCATGGAGCGCCTGGAAGATTGGAACTCTTAACCTTTTGGTTAACAGCCTGATAATGCCAGTCACTGCACCACCAGGAATGTGCAGTGTTTGCGTGAATAATGGTTACTTCCTGTGATTATCCCGAATGCCACACTCATGATCCCACTCCCTAGTTATACTGCCATGAAAAAATGAAATTTGGAAAAACTATGCCACTTGCGTAAGCTTGTCAACGAGGAGCCCCTAAATCTGGATTCAGATCAGGCAGTGTCCAGCCCTGGCTGTAGAAAAACCAGGACATCTGGACCCTGGAGGTTGTGCCTTCAGGCTTCCGTGCAGCCCTACAATGTTGGCTTTGCCTTGCTTTTGTAGCTGATCCCTTGTAAAATCAGCCATCATGTATGGAAACACTTTATGATTTACTTTATGATTTAAAGGCTGTTACCAGGAATTCAGACCCATTCAAACCAGTTCAGTCATGGCTGACCAACTGAAAACCAGAAAAGACTTAAATTTTTAAATTTGGAAAATCTGGAGTAATGGCTGGAGAAAGTAAAAGTTACGGGTTGATGCTTAGAATGAGAAACATGGAAGACATAGAATGAACCCTTTTAGAAGCCTTATGTATGAAATGAAGTTAGTTGTAATTATTGGCAGGACTATGGAGAGCAATATACATTCAGAGGAGCATGATTGGGCGCCATCTTTCCTGGGGCACCCCTGCTCCCTGCTCTGCTCAAACTATGACCTATAAAAGATTTGGTTGCCATGTAGAAGATTGTGTTTCCAGCAGAGCTTCAACTTGTAATTTCTCCAACTCCAGTTATAGAACTGGTGCCTTCAGATTAAAACATTTGTATGTTCTCCTCTTTTACTTTCTCAGCCAAGACTTAACTGGAAAGAGATGGTTGACAGACCTGGGTATCATTCTCCTGAACGAAGTGGAGCTCATTTGGGGAGCTGAGTATCTCTCTAACCAGGGAGAATTCTGATTCCCTCTCGGCTCACCATCCTGTTTCCCCTCTGATGCAGAGTAAAGAATGTGGGGAAAAGCAGGGGGAGGCCTTTCTTTGGGACAGAGATTCTGGGGTTTTCTAGAGCTAGTAGAAGAATGCTGCAGCAACGTAGTGAAGTTGAGTACTATCTATTTACCATTTCAAAGAGAAGAATGACTTCTGCATTATGAGGTGCTTTGTAGGCACAGAAAACCCAGCCAGTAATCACTTCCAACTGAATCAGCACGGACTCATGACGACCCCTTGTGTGTCAAAGCAAAACTGTGCTTCATAGAGTTTTCAGTGATTGATTTTTAAAAAGGAGATGACTAGACTTTTCTTCCGAGATGTCTCTGAGTGGACTTGACCTGCTGACCGTTCCATATTTTAGCAGGCTTAGCATATTAATTGTTTCCACTCCTCAGAGATGCCAGAGAAGCCATAAGTGGAGAGAATGAACTGAGCATGAGTTGCTACTCTGAGAGCTGGAGCCTGGGGCACCAGTACCTTGGAAGCAGGAGAAGTTGGTATACGTTTCCTGTGGGCTCTCTTTATAAATGTTGGAATTCTTCTGTTGACAGGACAGTAATGAACCCATCAGTTTGGAAGGTGAAGTAATGGAAAAACCTATTTCAGCACCACAAAGTTGTGATTCTTGTTCTTTTTTAGATTGCAGTTCTTCTAAATGGCTCACAAACAGAAACCAGAAACGCGCAGACTCTGCTTTGTCCAGACATACAGGCTCTTTAGGGCACACAAAGGAACACATCTTTGCCAGGAAAAAATGGCTTTCCTTCAGATGAATATTTCTCCACAACAAATATCAAAAAGGTGGTGTTTTTATTTTGTTTTTAGCAAACTCAATTTGGAGAATTTGGGGAATTTGCCCTCTCTGCTGTTACATGGTATCTGTGGATCAGCCGATTAAAGACTTGAAGAAATCCTGAGAAGACAACCTATTTTAATTTTGTTCTGGCTTTCCTGGAAATTAATTAGTGCCCAGAATGGTAATTTGACTGAAACAAACTTTGAGAAAAGAGGCTTTAGATTTCATAGAGGTGGTGGTGGTGGTTGTTGTTGTTATGTACCGTCGAGTCGCTTGCGACTCATAGCGACCCTGTGTACAGCAGCCCTAAACTCTGCTCTGTCCTGTGCCAATCACACTCTCTGGCACACCCGTTCTAATTACCCCAGTCACTGAATCAATCCACCTCATAGAGGGTCTTCCCCTCTTGCGCCGTTCCTCCACCCTCCCAAGCATGATGTCCCTCTTCAAGGACCTGTCCCTCCTTGCAACATGTCCAAAGTATGTCAGACAAAGCCCCAGAATCCTTGCCTCCAAGGAGCAGCCTGATTTAACCCTCTCCAGGATGAATCTGTTTGTTTTCTGGGCAGTCCATGATACATTCAATACTCTTCTCCAGCACCACAGCTCAAAGGCGTCAATTCTCCTTCTGTCCTTCCTAGTCATTGTCCAACTCTCTGATGCATAACAGATGATTGCAAAGACCATAGCCTGTATTAGATGTACCTTAGTCTCCAGAGTGACACCATTGCTCTTTAGTACCCTGGCGAGGTCCCTAACAGCAGACTTTCCTATCGGATACATTTTTTTTAATTTCCTGGCTACTGGTGCCAAGAGAGGTTATATCTTGATTATAATCCAGGAAGAGTGCAAAGATGGTCATTGCAAAGACAGAAAGGAACAGAAGACCAAAATGGATGTCAGAAGTTGTTGTTATGTGCTGTCGAGTTGCTTGCGACTCATAGCAACCCTGTGTACAACAGCTCTAAACTCTGCTCTGTCCTGTACCAATCTCACTGTCTCTGACACACTCATCCCAATTGCCCCAATCACTGAATCAATCCATCTCCCAGAGGGCCTTCCCCTCCTGTGCTTGCCCTCCACCCTCCCAAGCATGATGTTCCTCTCCAAGGACCAGTCCCTCCTTACAACATGACCAAAGTTTGTCAGACGAAGCCTCCAAGGAGCAGCCCAGTTTAAGCCTCTCCAGGATGAATCTGTTTGTTTTCTTAGCAGTCCATGGTACCCTCAGCACTCTTCTCCAACACCAAAGCTCAAAAGCATCAATTCTCCTTCTATCCTCCCTGGTCATTGTTCAGCTCTCTGGTGCATAACAAGTGATTGTAGATACCATAGCCTGTACCAGATGCACCTTAGTCTCCAGAGACACACCGTTGCTCTTGAGTACTTTAGAGAGATCCCTAACAGCAGACTTTCCCATGGCAGTATGTCTTTTAATTTCCTGGCTGCTGGTGGTGCTAAGAGTGTTGATTGTGGAGCCAAGCAGACTAAAGCTGTGAACAATATCAATCCCTTCACCATCCATCCTGATGCTTGCTGCCAATTGGTCCAGTGGTGACAATCTTTGTCTTCTTGACATTGAGCCTCAATCCATATTGAAGGCTGCAGTCCCTGACCCTCAGCAGCAAGCGCCTCAGGTGCTCCTCAGTTTCAGCAAGGAGGGTTGTATCATCTGCATAATGCAGATTGTTTATAGATCTTCCACCAATCCTGACACCACACTTCTCCTCATAGAACCCAGCCTCCCAGATGATCTGTTCTGCATACAGGTTGAAAAGGTATGGAGACAGGATGACACATCCTGGCTTACGCCCTTCCCAATTTTGAACCATGCAGTGTTTCCTTGCTCTGTTCTGACGACTGCCTCTTGGTTCAAGTATAAGTTTTGCATTAGCACGATCAAGTGTTCTGGGATTCCCATTCTTCT
>NW_006399863.1:7547071-7565278 GCF_000299155.1 Elephantulus edwardii | reverse complement strand
TGGATTGATTCAGGGACTGGAGTAATCAGGATGGGTGTATTGGAGACAGTGCGATTGGCACAGGACAGAGCCGAGTTTAGGGCTGTTGTACATAGGGTCACTAGGAATCACAAGTGACTCGACAGCACAGAAAACAACAAGAAGCGTTATTTGTCCATGTGCACAGTGCTGCTTCTCCAGAGTCTCTGCCTACATAGTTCCTCAGTTAGGGAGCCAATAACTTTCCTATAAAGGGCTGTTGTTATGTGTCATCAAGTCAGAAATGACATTCCTGTGGGCTTTCAGAGTTTGTGAATTCCAGAGAAGGGTGTTGTCTGTCTTTCCCCTATGGAGCATCTAGTCGATTCGAACTGCCTGCCATTAAGCTGGCAGTGCAGTTCTTTACCCGCTAGCCACTAGAGTTCCCCTGTAAAAGGCTGGATAGTAATTATTTTAGACTTTCAGACCCACAGTTTCTCTCTCCCAACTCACTTCTGTTGTGTGAAGTCAGCCACAGGCAGTACATAATAATATGTAAATGAAAGGGTGTAGCTGTGTTCTAATAAAACTTTGTAAAATCAGGCTTTATTTGGCCTGTGGGTAGTAGTTTGGCAATCTCTGCATTAAATACTGTGCTTCTAGATGACTCTGCTGAGTCCTCTGACAGTAGTACATGTCCCCTCCTTTGATTCAGTAGTTGCCATTGGGCCTCACCAACTTGCTGAAGCACCTTGTCTCCCAGAGACCTTTCTGGATAGCTAGGAGGGCTTGATATATTTACCCTCTGTGCTGACTGGGTCTTCGTGGTGTCTTTGATCATAGATAGCACCAAGTAACTGCGCCATCATCGCTAATTAGCTTTTCTCACTCAACTACAAGTAGAGGCTTCATTGCTGACCTGTAATTCTAGCTCCAAGAGTGATGCACCTGTTTAAGAAGAGGCATTCACTAAATGTGTATGGTGTCACGATACCTTTCTACAGTGCTTGGTTCTGTTTCTGTTTGTTTCTGGGAACTTTCAGAGCTAGGTGTCGCTGAAGTTAGCGGAGCCTAGCAAGAGGAAATGCTCTTTTCAAATAATAATTTCCAGTATCTCAGAAGACACGGGTCATTTGGATGAATCTGAGGATGAATTTCATATCCTCCCAAGATATATGCTGCTTGGATGAAGAAAGGGTGAAATGAGGCTCCTGTGCGCTCTGGTAAATTATGCATGTGCAAGAGAAAAGCCGAATGAAAATGAGAATTCAGGGGGCAACAGGGAAGTGTGTGGAAGATCTGAAGGCGTATTTTTCTCCTTCTTTCTCCATGTATTAAAGATTAAACGATACAGACCTTCCTTTCTCACCCAGGCCTTTAAAATATTTTTTTTTTCGTGGTAATTTCTCTTCATATTACATGACTGCTCTAATTACATCTCTGGTTTTAAGATAATAGAACTGCATTTTTAATGTGCTCTCTGTTATATTTGGATTTATGATATCTCTCCTTCCATAAGCCTTCTGAAAAAAAAATTAACTGAGTTCCTATTAAAATAAAGTAGGGTAGAATTAAAAGAGGGTGAACTTACAAATCTCAGGTCCAGCCCATAAGCTGACTCACCACTGGTGGTCAGTCTGTCTCTGAAATTTACAGGCCTGCTCTTACTCACCACTAGAGGGGAATCCATACACCCCCAAATGATGATGATGACCCCAAGTTGGACTAATGAAGAGGGAAAGAATGGTCCCCTGATGTTTCTAAGGTCTGAATAGAAACCATCTCAAAGAGATGATACAAAGACCTTCTCTAAACCAATTTCTTGGCATAGGACAACCTCTCAGCAAGTTAATCTCTGGGAGGGCTGTATAGAATAGTGGCTTTTGTATTCCAGCTAGGCTAGGCTGCAATAAATGATGTCCTATTTCAGTGACATTGCTGAGAGATGAGTGATATTTGCCACCTTGGCCTTCAGTCTGTATCTGGATGATTGTATTTGTAACTGGAATGATTGATCAACTTCCTGAGTTGATCTTTCATCTAAGGCATTAGATGTTAGCAAATACAGCTGAGTTTTATTCTTCCTTTGTCTTACTTTGATCTTGGAGAAACTGTGCTGTAAAGAATATATATAAGTACTTAGTACCAGTTTGAGGGACATACTGCACTGAGAAAGTCTGCAGTCATGGATCTCTCCAAATTATTGAGGAATGGTGATGTCATTTTGAAGACTAAGGTGTGCGCATTTCAGGCCATGGTCTCTTTAGTCACTTCCTGTGCACCCGAAAACTGGACAGCAAGTCAGGATGGCCGGAGAAGAATTGATGCTTTTCACCTGTGGTGTTGGAGAAGAGCACTGAGTATCCCATGCATGGCCTGAAGAACAGAGAAGTCTTGGAGAAGGTGCAGCCAGGATACTCCTCAGAGGTAGAGATGATAAAAGTTAGTCTCACATATTTGGGGCATGCTGCAAGAAGTTATTCCCTGGAAAGGGAAGTCATGCACAGTGACTGCAACAATGGGCTTGAGGGCATCAGAGATTGTGGAGGTGGCACAGGATAGGACAGGGTTCAGGTATGTTGTTGAGAGAGTCACTGGGAAGTGTATTATTGACTCTAGGCACCTAACCATAACAACAATAACAAGAGAGGTTTCTTTTTTTAATTTTTTTTTCCTTTTTTTTTAAAATTTTATTAGTATTAATGAACATTTACAGACAGGGATTTTGGGTTTTCATTCCTTCATTGCTGCACCATTCTCTCTACCATCTTCCCCAGTTTGTTCTTCTTCCCCCGCCATCCGAATGTCTGCTTTAATTGTCCAATTGCCACAGTGCTTGTCAAAGCCAGTTCTGTTTAATCTCCTTTGTCAGTGTGTCCTTTGCCATTCTCTATCACTCCTCCCTGAGAGAGACTTCACCCTGATTCATAAGGGAAAGGGGATGGCATATTCTCTTAGCTACTTCCTGCTGAAAAGGGTCGCTGTGGGTTTCAGGGTGAAGATCTTCTCTCACTACTCTAAAGGGCCCCTTTGGCAGTAGGAAACACATAGACTATTATGGAGATTGATTTTGGAATTTAGATGCACTGTTATTAATTGTGCCTAGCTGTACATGTTCATATCCTTGAAGATGTATCATGGGGGTGTTGCAACCTAGAAGACACAAATTTAACTAACAAGTTATAAGTACATGAGTCAAAAATTATGGAAAAGTAAAAGAAAAGATTATTTCATTGTTTTACATACCCTCCCCCAGGTCCCCTCCACCATGTAGCCATCGCTCTAGACTCCTGTGATGACAGAAATACCTAGTCACATATCTCTTTTAAACAGTTTTCTCCCTCCTCTGCTTCAGTGCAGTATACATTATTGAACCCATCTTACTCAGTCTCTCCCCAACCCCGAGGTTAGTCCCATTCTACAACAGTGGCATCATGCAATATTTGTCCTTTTGTGACTGGGATATTTCGCTCAGCATAATGTTCTCCAGAGTCAACCATTTTGAATAATATTGGATGAGTTCCTTGTTTTTTAGTGCAGCATAGTATTCCATTGTGTGAATATACCACAGCTTCTCTAGCCATTCGTTTGTTGATGGGCACTTCGGTTGTTTCCAACTCCTTGCTATTGTGAACAAAGCTGCAATAAACATGGGTGTGCATATATCTGCTTGGATGTCAGCTATGGTCACAAGAGAGGTTTCTAAGCTTTAACAATTGAAACAATTGTACGCCACATTTGAGACATAAGCTTTTTCTTCAAGGAGGTCATATATGAATGAAGGAAACTTGCAGCACAAACTTCACAATACAAGATTGGGGATCAGTGGCCTGTGTAAATTACCATGGCATTTAGAGAGGGACATCCCTACTTAACTGTCTGGAATGGGGCAAGGGATTCAGGAAGGGTTTCCCAGGTGAAATAATGGTTGACTTGGGTGCTTAAAAATGGCCTGGTGTTCACTATTTGGGAAAGCAGGGTACCAGATATTCTGGAAAGAGAATTGAACTCCCAAATAACTTTCATGCCTACATATATAACAGGATACCTGAGAAGGCTGTGTTCATTACCCACTATGGAACAACTTCACTAAAGAAAGCAGTGGTTCAGCACCAAGGACAGCAGTCTGCTCATTCATGGGTATCAACTACTATAGTGACAACCTTCTTTAGTAACTTAACTCTTTGCAGCTAAGTCTATCATGAAGATACATATCATGCCTCTTGTTACTAAAAGAGTATATTTGTGCAAAGACGCAAAATGTTATAACACCAGATGGAAGAGACCATCTGACAACCCCTATAAAGAAATAAAACAATAATGTACTCGTAGCCCAAGGAGTACCCAAGCAAAGGGCCATGAATAATAATAATAAAAAAAAGAGTGACAGTCTCTCTCTGCCTGAAGTCCCTGTTTGTGTTCACCATACCCTTGGGAATGACACTTTTCTGGCACTTGCAAATGTAGTTCCCTTCCCCTTCATTGGACTCCGAGAGCCTCAGAGCCCACTTCTGTGATAGACCATGTGGAGCTGACCTTGTTCAGCTGCCAGCTCAGACCACAGCGTATCTCCTGTTGCTGAGACAAATGGAGGGCTAAGCTTGATGAGTTTCCTGTCAGACAGTTGGCACAAGGTCGTCCTTTACTCTCAGTTCTGTTATAAGTGAGAAATTATTTCTGTGTCATTGTCAGATCACGGGTTATGAGCATGTGACCCCCTTCTCTGAGTGTCCTGCAGATCTTGAACTTCCAAAACGGTCTGTTTTTCTCTTTCTCATCAGAGTGGCATTAATGGTAACATTGCACTGCCAAATTCTCTAGAATATAGATTGTCACTCATTTAGTGCTTGGCAGGCCACCCTGATACCATTTGTAGTGTTTCTCCCTTAGCAACTCAGGATAATGGACTTGGCCTTTAACTGACTTTGATGAGTCTTCTCCAGCTTCCCCCTCCCCCGCCCCAATATGCTCAGTCTCAGCCTAAATTGAAACTATGGATTCTGAACCTTGGACTGTAGTCTGTATATTTTATTGTAGACATTAGCTGATGTTAACTTGTTCTGGTGGTAAGAAGAACTCAAACCTATTGGGGAATTTTTTTCAGTTTCACTCAAGCCAATTTGGATCTTTGCATTTCCACCTTACCACAGTGTTCACTAAGAAGTCTATGGCATTTTACTTGGTTCCTTCCCCAAGGAAGCAATAGAGAGTTGTATTTGATAGTCATAGATAAAAGGATTAAGAAGAGACTTTCCACAGGCCAACCCACTGATGCTGTGTGGTTTTCATGTTTGTTGTTTATTTAAATGTATTTTAGGCATTTTCCCCCCACAGGGATGCTTCAGGCTTTCAGAAAAGTTGCATAAAACAGAGTTCCCATGCACCCTTTATTTCCTCTTACACCCTATTTCTCCTGTTGTTGACATCTTGTACTGATGTGGTCCATTTGTTAGAACTGATGAGCTGTGGGTGTTGAATGTGGGAAGAATCTGTTCACCAGACTCATTATTATGCATTATTGTTAATTAAGGTCCACAATTTACATTAGGGTTCTCTTTATATACTTACAGGGTTTAAACAAGTGTATAGTATCATGTGTCTACCATTAGAATATAATACAGAATAGTTTCCTTGCCCTTAAAATGTCTTGTGCTTCACCTAGTTATCTCTCATCTTCTCTCCCTAAACTTTTGGCAGCCACTGATCCTTATAGTTTTGCCTTTTCCAGAGTGTCATCTATTTGGAACAATACAGTATAGCTCTCTTAGACTATCAGTCGGGAATATGCAATGTGCAATGAACTCTCTCTCATGTTTTTTTTTTGTAGCTTGATGGCTCATTTTTCTTCATCATTGGATAATATCCCATTCTGTAGATGTACCACAGGCTGTATGTACTTTGACTTTTAAAAAATTACATTAATGTTTTCTAACAGACTCATTTCAGCTAATTCTGTTTACAGATCTTTATGGATCACTCTTCGGCGTGTGCCCTGTGTAGTATATATTGGGCCTCATGCTCAGAAGGGTCTCAGACTTGAATTTGGTGCTCTCTACCATTATCACGAAATTGCTAATACTCTAAAAAAGAATGTATTTTCTTTGTTGTTGAAAATATACGCAAAGTCATAGTTAGGGTATGTACTATTTAGTGACATTGATTAAATTCCTCAGGTGGAGGGGGGTTGTATATCCATGAAGGAATTTTTCTTTTACTTTTCAAAGAGAAGAGTGAACTGGGGAGAGAGGGGTGGGCAGGGAGAAAAATGCAACAATGAATGATTGGAAATCCAAAATCTCTGTAATTGTTCATTAAAATTAATAAAAAAAATCCTCAGGTGGTACAGCCATTCTCATCCTCCTTTCCTGTCAGTCCATTGAGATACCCTTTCCACCCCGTACAGTTCTATCCAGTCTTACAAGGTGTTGTTGTCAATTTCATCACATACTCACAGAACTTAAATAAGAAAGATGCAAATCACAATGGGGTACCATCTCACTCCAGTAACAGTGGCAAAGTTTAACAGGACAGCAAGTAATAAATGTTGAAGAGGATGTGACAAGAAAAGAACCCTTATACATTGTTGGTGGGATTGTAGATTGTAAAATGGTACAACCATTCTGGAAGGCAGTTTGATGCTTCCTCAAAAAGCTGAACATAGAAATTCCATATAACCCAGCTATTCTGCCACTTAGAATATACCCTGAGAAAATGAGAACTGAGGCACAAACGGAGATTTGTACACCAATGTTCATAGCAGCATTATTCATGTTGCAAGAACATGGAAACATCCCAAGTATCCAACCACAAACAAATGGATTGAGAAATTATGGTACATTCACACAATGGAATACTATGTAGCACGCAAGAGCAATGATTCTGTAAATTATTACCTAACTTGGGAGGGACTGTAGAGCATTATGCTGAATGAACTAACCCAGTCCCACAAGGACAAATATTGTATAAAACCATTATTGTAAAATAAGGATCCAAGGAGGGTGGAGGAGGGTGGAAGCAGAGGAATGAGGCTGTGCAGGGCGAGAGGGGATTAATCATGGGGTTGTACAATTTGATGTGTGGCGGTGTTGAGGGAAATTGGAAGAATCTTCTTGAAATCAATGTATTCAAATTTTGTAAATAAACTATTAAAAAAGAATATATATATAAAGGTATTATTATATGAATATCAATTAAAATCTTTTTAAAAAAGAATATAGTACACAAGGCAGACATTCTTTATTAAGTAAGGTAAATTATTGCTTGACTTTAAGAAGACTCCAGACAATAATTTTTTGTTTAATATGTAAAGGGCAATAGTTTTGGGGGAGTATAATACTTTTTGAACAAGGGACCCTGTATTTTCATTTTGCACTGGCTTGCCTACATTATATAGTGAGATCTGGGCATAGTCTAGGGTGGGAAGGGAATAAGAACTAGATTGCAGATTTGAATGTTTTTCAGTTCATTGACTGTGTAGTGTCTTTCTATAGATGTTTTGTCCATTAGTATAGATTGTCTAACTGTTCTTCATGTAGTAGTTCTACTGTAAGGCCAGTTGAGGAGAGAACAAAAGTCAAACACAAATGCACCAAGTGGCCTGCAGCTGTCCAAGCAGTCTTATTTTCTGAGCCCTTGACTTCAGGTTGAGATCTTGAGCCCAGGAGTTGAGGAGGCGTTCTAGCCTTGCCATTTGGGGCTAGATGTTGTGTGATAGAGGCTGACAGACTGGGTTTGAGTATAGTATGTCAGGTTGATGGGATGAAGGATGCTTCTTGATCTGCTTCAGGAGGAAGTTGTTTGGAACTGCCATCACCTGGCAGAATCTCCTGTTAGAAGCCCCATCCCGTCTTATCCCATTGGACATGGTGCCGTCAGAGTTAGTCATATTCCACAGATGGGCCTGCCTTGCCTGTCACTGCAGTTTCAGGGCATTTTGTTTTATGTCTTCATTTTATATTGTTTACTAAATGTTCTGTTCTTGTGTATTAAAGTTAATAAATACACATAATTTTCCACTTTCAAATCTTAATGTGTAAGAAGCCATCCTCATGAACCATTTCACAAACACTATCCTCTGGAGGTGCTGTTGTTACAAAAGGTCAGTTGTAGATAAAGTGAGGCGAAGTTGACGTTCCTTGTATGTGAAGATAAAAAGAAACATTTGCCTCTTCTCCCAACAGAAGGCAGAGTTTGTGGAAGGACACAAGGCCGTAGACATTCTGCGGTGGTTAAAAGGTTGTGTGCTGTAGCTGAGGGCCCCCCTCCAGCTCCGCTGCCAGGTGTCTCCATGTTTTGCTTCTTCCTAAAATCCATAGATTTAAGATCTGATACAATAGTGACTTTTGATTTTTAGCCCCTGCTTAAATCTAAGTATGTCGCTGTCAGTTTCTGTCTGTAGAAACTTTTGAACGTGAGCCTTTGAAAGTGTTCCTTCCTGGCGCAGCTCTCATCATCTCCCTCACAGTAATGCCATTGGCAAGAAGTAATTTTGCTTCTAGGGAATGTGACTCTCTTTCTCCTGAGCTCCTTTGTTAGGATTATAAGTAAAAATCCCATATTTTAGAGCTATATTATAAGCATTGCTTGTATTTAGAGAGGCATGAAGAGCTATATAGAATTGAAGTCTGTAGAATTGAATTTTCATTCCAAACCGTGCTGCTTGGTGGCTATATATATGATCTTGAGCAAAAGACATAATCTCCTTGGGCCTCATTTTACTTATCTATAGAATGGAATGGAGATCTCTGCTTAAAACCCATTTTCTTCTTATTTTTTAAAAATTTTTAAAAATAATTTTAATGAACATTTACAGAGAATTTGGATTTCCATTCATTCATTGCTGCACTTCTCTCCCTGCCCAGCCCTCTCCCACCGCCCCCCAGTTCGCTCCTCTCTTTCAAAAGTAAAAGAAAGACTCCCTCCGTGGTACACAATCCCCCTGCACCCCTCCCACTGCCCCAAGTACATTCCATTATGCAACCTTAATTGTGGACTCTTGTGATAACCTTAATAACCTATCATACATCACTTTTAAATTATTCACTCCCTCATCTGTTTCAGTGCAGTATACACAATTTATCCAGTTTTCCTCAGTCTTACCCCCACCCTGATATCAGTCACATTTTACAGAGGTGGCACCATGCAATATTTTTCCTTTTGCGACTGAGATACCTCACTCAGCATAATGCCCTCCAAGCTCACCCATTTTGAATAATATTGCATGAGTTTCTTGTTTTTCAATGCAGCGTAGTATTCCATTGTGTGAATATACCACAGCTTCTCTATCCAAATAAAATGAGGAAGAAAGCTCTTCAAGGACTGATTACAGGAATGAATTGGGGTAATGTTGGTTCTTGGCATGGTTTCTGGTTTAGAGGTGCTGTTTGGTGGATCTGGGGAAAGCATTCCCTCTCTTGACTTGGATTTTTCTTAATTGGTCACAGTGAACACGTGGCAGCTTTTGAAAAGTTCTTAAAGGAGCAGAAGCACGTCCCGTTCTGTGAGCCAGAAGATTAACCCCAAAGCTTAGACACAGCCACCTTTTCTATCCACTGAAAGAGAAACAGAACGGGAACAGCCCCAGCAAGTGGGGGACAGTGTTACAGAATAGACATGTAATCTACAGTATCTTGTTGTAATGGGAAATCACATCAGATTAATGATTTTAAAATGGGTATTTCGCTGCCTTCTGGCCATATTTGATGTTCTGGTACTTGCTTTTTTTTTTTAACATCAACATCATCATCATCGTGGTAGTAATGCTCAGTTTAGCACTTTGGGCTTTATTGCTGTGCTAAGCAGTCCAAACTGTTAAATGGATGTTGTAAACTGGTGTCCAGGGAGTGCCGGGGGAGGAGGCGTGCTGGCTTGGCTTTGTGTTTTCACATTGAACTGACCGATGACGTGGAAAGTAGTGGCGTACTCTTTGCTCATCCAGGCCCCTGTTGTGGGCTGCTCTCAACGGCATCCTGTGGAACACTTGCCTTTGACGCCTCACTCAGTTTTGGTGCTGGGCACAGCTGGCTTTGGCAGCCAGGGTTGTGTAATTGAGGGCAAGTTATGTAACTTCCTGGGCCTCTATTTTATGATATTTGAGGACAATGAGAGGTAATGGTATCTACCTCTGTGTAGCTTTTGCCAGGATTAAGTGTGAATGTATATAGTACCCAGTCCTGGCGGGCAATGAAAGGATTCTTGAATGCTGACTGCTGCTATTATTAGCATAATGCTGTATCTGCTGTGTCTCTCCTGAGCTTAGAAACAGAGGGTCCCGGGGGTTCATTGATACTGAGGGACTTTCCTTGGATAGGGCTGGCCTCCATTTGTGATCTGCCAGCTGCCTTCTGGCACATTCATACTCTCCTGCAAGCATTCTTTAGAAAGTGTTATGCTATTGATAATGACAAGACCTGGGATGCAGTACTTTATTACTTATTTTTTTATTCCCTGTCAGTCATCATTTCCAAGTGATTCAAGAGTGGGTGACCCATCATCCTCCTACTTCCAGAAAGTTCTTTTAAAAACCACTTGGGGGTAGAGGGGAAGACTTTTCCTTTTTTAGTACAAATGATGTGTTTTGACAAGAATGTATCACTGTGGTGAGTTTATGCTAACAGGGAAATGCTTACTGTTACAAACGGTGCTTGTTTTTCCTTCTGTAAATAGGGCATTGACACTCGAATCTCTCTGTGCAGTGTGCGGGTGACAAATAATAATGGAGGCAGGCCTCTCATGATGTGTGTTTCCATCTGTGGTTAGAAAGGTGGAAAGTGGAGCAGTACCCAAGCAGACTTCTGGCCTGTCGAAGAACGGAGGTCCACAGCGAGTGCATGCTTTTGAGTATTGGAGCTTCAGGTCCCAGCCCTACCACCAGCAGTAGGGGGTGTGTGTGTGGTGTGTGTGTCAGGTTCCAGCCCTGCCACCAGCAGTGTGTGTGTGTGTGTGTGTGTGTGGGTGTGTGTGTGTGGTGTGCACGCATCATGCTGGTTACAGATTGTTCTCAGCGAACAAGTCCTCCAGGCACCTCACACCAGCAAAGGGCTAGGAGGTGCCGGTAGTGCACCTGGCATCTCTCTTTACTCAGGGAGGAATTATGGAAGCTGCTTGGCTGGTCATCAGTTCGTCTCATGTTGTTGAAGATCCCTGGTGGGGAAGCACCTAAAATGATGAGCAGTGAAACAATATTAATTGCTGCCCTGTTGAACTGCCCTTCGGACCTTCCTCCTCTTGTGGATGTGAGGAGGAGAACCTAAAAGGTTATAGTGAGCATTTCTTCATAACCTTTGCCAGGAGCTGTGTGAAATGGTTCCCATGGAAGGTGCTGTTAACAACTAACATCTAACATCTTTTGCAAGGGAGATGTGAGACCTGGAGGGGTGAAGTGACACTTGTGAAGTTGTGACTGAGTCAGGGAGCTTGATTTGAGCCAACATGGTGGCGCTTCAGGTCCCTTGTCCTAAGCCATGAACTACAAGACCCTTGCTTCACTGTGGGATGAGAGGCTGTTTTGTGACCTGGTAGCAGAGCTGCGTCATGCTGGGTCACACAGTGAGAGGGAGCAGGGAGGAGGAGCATGGCTGTTACCACACCATGTTGCAAACTGTTTGTTGCAGCCAGCACTTTCCCAGAATCCAGAGACTTCACCCTTGACTCTCATGGCATTGGATAGCATAATGATAAGTCAATATCTGAACACTTAATGCCATTCTCTCTTTGAAGACATTCTCAAACATTTTCCCATTAAATTTCCCCATTGAATTAGGTATTAGTGTTATTACTGTTCTTCAGATGAAGAAATGGAGCCACTTGGCTGCATTCTGGGACCTGTGTATGGAATCCCAACCTGACCAGCCCCATCTACAAGGCTCCCTCCCACCCATGGCCACTATGCAGTATTGCTCACAGGTGGGGACCCAGTCAGGATGCACTTTTTACACGAAGGATACTCTTCAGAGAAGATTGGCTTCATGGCCTGAGAAAGCCTCACTTATGGAGCAGGGGGCAGTGGGCAAGTTGCCACTTCTCAGCGCCTCTATTTTCTCATCAGTAAAATGGGGAGAATAGTGTCTACCTCACTGTGATGTTGAGAGCTCAGGGCCGGGTCCATAACTGAGAATACATGAGAAGTGTAATTAAGTCTAATCTCTAGAGGGCACAAATAGTTAAGTACTTGATTCTTAACTGAAAAGTTGACAGTTTGAATGTACTCAAATGTGCTTCAGAAGAGAGGCCTGGTGAGCTGCATCTGAAAAGGTAAAGCCTTGAAAATGTTGGGATGGCAATCTCCTTGGTAACATGTGGGGTTCGCATGAGTTAGAGTTGACTCAGCAGCAAGTTTTCCTCTGTGTGTGTGTGTGTGTGTGTGTGTGTGTGTCTGTCTGTCTGTCTGTCTCTCTCTCAGGTTTACAGTTAAGAAGCAGGCATGTATGATGGAAAGACTTCCCAATTACCAAAGCCAGAAATTAGCCTCAATTATTTCTCCTACTTCTCATTCCCTCCCCCCTTCTCTGGAATATTCCTTCTGTCTGTTCTCTCTTCTGTTTGATTGCCACCTTGCACAGAGCCCTCACTACTTTCAGTGGCCTGCTGAAAAACTCAGCTCATTTCAGTCAAGTCAGAACTGCCTAATAGCTGATTCTCAAGGAGGTTTATAGAGAAGGGCTGCTGAATCACTTACTGGTTTGAGCACCTTTTCGATGGTTGTTCACCCTCTGATCCAGATTGTTTTTTCCAACCACACGCCTTGGATACAGTTGCTCCTATAATTAATAACTTCCTGCTAAGAAGTTCCGAGTGATCCCCTGTCACAGCCAACTGCCCTTGAACCTCACATGGTATCAGAATAATTTGGGAAAGTGATGCGGTATATACATTCTGGGATTCCCTTCCTTCCAGGGGTCTAATTCAGCAAGTCTGGGATAGTCCCAGGAATCAGCTATCTGGCAGTAGTCCCAAGAAATTCTGTGATCTAAGGAGAAATGCTAACCTGTGAATATTAAGTCCAAGTTCCTAAACATGCCAGACAGGATCCACCCCTGACCACCCTCAGCCTGTGTACACTATGCCTTTGTGTCTTTGCTAGACCACCTCCTCTTTCCCGAATTCACCACCCCATACCAGGGGGCAGATTACCCAACAGAGAAGGGGGCCTGGGGCTTACTTGTGCTTATTTGCTAATCTCTGGTGACCAGTTTCAAACAAATTATTCCTTGGAAAAAAAATACCTTCTGGTCTACTTTTAAAAATTCGCAGCCATGGAAATGTTATCAAAGTGTAGTTCTGTGCTGACCCACATGGGGTTGCCAAGACTCACAAGTGTCTCAGTGGCAACTGACTTGGGTAAAGAGACATCACAAAATAATGGTTTAAAGATTGGGTTTGGTCCCAAAAAGAAGCATGCCAAGAGACCCCTGGTGGCATAGTCCCTAGGGAATTGGGCCACTAAATAAAAAACTTGACCTCTCTGGTTGGTGGTTCAGTTCTACCATTGGCTCCCGGGGTGGGGGGCAGCGGCATGGGGTGGGGGCGAGATGGGAAGTCTTGTGTGATTTACAACCTTCGGAACCTGCTGGAGAGTCAGCTCTGAGTCATTTCCTACCCTGTGGCAACGGGTTGAGTTTAGAACCAGTGTTCTATAAAAGAAGACCTCATATGGTGAAACTTTGTCTCACATACTTTGGGCATGTGGTTAGGGGGCACTATTCTTGGAAAGCAACATCATGCTTGGGAAGGTTGAGGGTTAGTGAAAGAGAGGTAGACCCTCAATGAGTTCGGTTGACACAGTGACTAGTGCAATGGGCTCAAGTGTGCCAGAGATGATGAGGATGGCACAGGACAGGACAGGGTTCACAGGGTCGCTATGGGTTGTACTCCACTGGATGGTCTACAACAACAACAACAAAGAAGGTCTGATCTGGGTGGAGGGCTGTAAGTTCACCTACTGGGCACTTGATGGGTGGGTGTCCATAGCAAAGCTGTTCATTGAAATCCAGAGCCTGGAATGCTTTTGCTAGACCCCAGCTTGCCTCTTGCCCACATATCACAGCCCTCCCAGTTCTCTTTGAGATGTTAATTTGTTGCTATGAAAATTATCTTGTCACTGACAAACGGAATCTGGAAGAATCAGCTCTTCTTATAAAGTGGTTCCTATGGTATCTGCAGGGCTTTGTCAGTTTGCAAGTTATGAATATTTATGTCGTGGAAAAAAATTTTCTCATTTAAATTGCATTTTCTGTAATTTCCTACTTAATTTCACATAGAAAATAATGACATTTCCATCCTTTGACTAGGTGAATGTCTTCAGAGATAGTGATTTTTGCACATGGGCTCAAGGGGTCTTGGGATTGACCGAATTCCAAACAGAGACACAGCCCTGCTGCCCAGGAAGTGCCTCCTGTATATAAAGTAATGCACATGCTCGATACATTATCGACTCAAGATAAATGGCAGGCGTGATTATGATAAATTAGACCTTTTGCATTATTTATGAGATCCAGTGCAAAATGTTTCTCATTTCCTTCCATGCATGTTTATATGGAATCCAGGTGGTGCCTGGCTTAAAGCACTCTGATGACAAAGGAAAGTTCAGTGGTTCATATCCACCAGTTGCTCCCTAAGAGAAAGGTGTGACAGTCTGCTTCTGTAAACATTTACACTCTTGGACACCCTGTGGGGCAGTTTTGTTCTGTTCTGCTTTGCTGCTATAATGGAAATGTTAGGTGCCCGTATTGGTGGGGCTAAGTAAATCCTGGAGAACTTGGGTCTGGGGGTGGCAGAAAATGCCTTTGTATTGTTCCTGTGTGTGCTGGTCTTGTCTGTTTGTTTATTTATTTGAGCATTTTTAGGACAGTGTTTACCGTCTCCAACACATCTCCTTCTTCCTCAGTTCACTGGAAAATAGGTAGTGCCTGCCTCCTCCAAAGTAGGTTGTTTTTCTTTCTTTTTATTTCTCCTGAGGTAATGATTTTTGTTTGTTGGCTTGATTTGGTTTTAAAAAAAATTTATTCTGATTTATTTACAAAGTTTGAATACATTGATTTTCACAAAAGATCCTTCCCATTTCCTTTCACCCCACCCACTCATTGAATTGTAAAACTCTATGATTAACATCCTACCCCCCCACCTCACTCTATTTGGTTGTTTTAAAAATGTTAACACTTAAAAGCAGGGTCTTTTCTTTTTTCCCCTCTTCAGTTGCTGTTTTTCTTTCCTCCAAGCAGAGTGCCAGACTTTTTTTCTGAGGCACTCTTAGGTGGACACAGCCTCCTTTGGTGAGCAGCTGTTCTAATTCACCGTTTGCACCACTCCTTAGTGTCTCTGAAGGAATCAGTGAGCATTGGCCCATCCTGTCCATTGCTGTCCTTTTTTTCTGCCCGCCTCCCCCCCGCCCATGTTCATTGGTGGGAATTCTTCCTTCCTGTTACCTCACTATCTCTAACCTGGAGTGAAAAATTTTCTAGGCTTTGGGTATCTGGATCCCATTTGGGAAACAGGTTCCCTGTAAGGCAGATGATCTTGGGCTTTGATTAGCAAAGTGATACAGGAAGTATCTTTGGACAGGAACAAAGTGCAAGCTGTACAATTCCCAAAGAAAGGGAGATCCCTCTTTCTTGTCACACTTTCCTTTTCTTTAACCTGTATGAACTAAAAGCTGATTCTTTTCTTTCCTTGTATCAGGAAGAGAGAGAACCACTATGTTTCTATTTCTCTTTCTTTGTAATTTCTAAGAGTCTCATCCTAATAGGCTCCTTTTAGCTCAGCTGGTCTGAGGTCTGAAGATTTGTACTGTTATCTGGGAGGCATGACTTCTGTTTGTTGGTGTAGACTTTCTAAGGACATTTTCATGTGTCTTGAACGTCTTTATAGAGGCTGACTGGGGATCACAGCCTGGTGTGAGGCCAGAGCCCGGGGCTTCCCATTGCCCAGGGTATTTCTGTAAACCAGCTGGAGGCTTCTGGCAACGTAGCTCAACTGAGCATTCTTGGGCCATTCGCTCTCTGGGGCTCCATTTGTTAATTTATGCCATTTGCCCAACTTTTTATGCTTCAGTTCCAGTCTGTTTAGACAATGAAATGAAACTGGCCTGTTTCTAGCACATTAAATGGCTTTGTTCTCCTGCGCTGGCATGCAGCCTCACGTGGAATTGTTTAAAGGGAAGATGCTCAGCGTGAGAGCATGGCAGTGGAGTGCAAGGCTTCCTCTCTGCCACTTCACGGCTGCAGGATTGCAGGTCAGGCCCAGGTGGTGACTGGCCTGATACTGGCCTCCTGCAGCTAGCCCCTGAGCACACAGGGCTCCAGGTGAGGTGAGCACCAAAGCCTTTGTTCTTAGACTGATTTTCCGTGGTGGCTGCTGCCAGGAGTGCCCATGCTTGCTTCCCTATTGCAATCATTTGTTTTTTAACATGTTGCCGCAAATCATGGTACTACATCGGGGGGAAAAATGTGTTCCTAAGCACGGTCGTCAATTTAAAAGTGTGCGGCAGCATTAACAGAAGATGATTAGCTTTATGAAACGTTCCATTTTAAAAGTCTTGTACCCTTTTTTTTTTTTTAAATGCATTTTAGTGAACGTTTACAGAGACTTTGGATTTCCATTCATTCATTGTTTCACTTTTTTCCCTGGCACCCCACCCCCAGTTTGCTCTTCTCTTTGAAAAGTAAAACAAAAATTCTTTAATTGTTATACAATCCCTCCCCCAAGTCCACTCCACTATGCAGCCTTCATTCTGGACTTCTGTCATGACAATACTACCTAGTTATATATCCCTTTTAAACGGTTCTCTCCCTCATCTGTTTCAATGAAGTATACATTATTTAACCCCTCTTTCTAAGTCTCCCCCTAACCCTGATGTTGTTCCCGTTTTACAACAATTGCACTATGCAGTATTTGTTGTTTTGTGACTGAGATATTTCACTTAGCACAATGTCCTCCAGGGTCACCCATTTTGTATAATATTTCATGAGTTCCTTGTTTTTCAGTGCAGCATAGTATTCCATTGTGTGAATATGCCAGAGCTTCTCTATCCATTTGTTTTTTGGTGAGCACTTGGGTTGTTTCCAGCTCTTTGCTATTGTGAACAAAGGCGCAGTAAACATGGCTGTGCATATATCTGCTTGGGTGGCAGTTCTGGTTTCTCTGGGATATATTCCCAGTAGTGGAAATGGTGGGTCAAATGGTATTTCTGTTTGCAACTTTTTGAGAAAGCACCATACAGCCTTCCATAGTGGTTGCATCATTTTGCATTCTCACCAACAGTGAATAAGGTTCCAATTTCTCCGCAACTTCACCAGCATTTGTTGTTTGCTGTTCTGTTGAACTTTGCTATTGTTGCTAGAGTGAGATGATAACTCATTGTTGTTTTGATTTGCATCTCTCTTAGAGCTAGGGATTTTGAACATTTCTTCATGTGTTTGTTCGTCATCTGAATGTCTTCTTTGGTGAAGTGCCTGTTCATATCCCATTTTTGAATTTGATTGTTTAACTTTATCTTGTTGTGGTGCTCGAGTATTTTCTAATTCTAGATATAAGACCCTTATCTGACATGCCCTTACCAAATATCTTCTCCCAGTCTGTGGCTTCCCTTTTTACCCTGTTGGAGAAGTTTCTGGATGTGCATAGTGATTTGATTCTTAGAAGGTCTCCTTCATCTATTTAATCCTCTCCTGGTTGTAGATTTTTTGGTGGAGCTTGGAAAACTATTTATGTTGTGGGTTAGGACTTCTAGAATTCTTCCAAGCTTTTCTTTAATGAAGTTTATAGTCTTTGGTTTTAGTCCTAGGTCCATGATACACTTTGAGTTGGTTTTTGTGTATGCAGTGAGGTGTGGATCTTGCTTGAATTTTCTGCAGGTAGTTTTCCAATTTTGCCAGCACCATTTGTTAAAAAGGCTGTTGTTTCTCCACTTAACTGATTTCATCTCCTTGTAAAAAATAAGTTGACCATAGGTAGATGGGCTGATTTCTGGATTCTCAGTTCTATTCTATTGCTCTTTGTGTCTGTCATTATACGAGTACCACACTGTCTTGACCAGTGTAGTAAGATTTGAAATCAGGGAGTTAAGGTGCCTCTTACCTTGTGTCTCTTTTTAAGGAGTGCTTTTCTTTTTGGAGGCCTCTTTCCACATTCCAAATGAAATTGGAGATTTCCGTTTTCATCTCATTGAAGAATGGAATTGGTATTTGTATTGGGATTGCATTGAACATGTAAATTGCCTTTGGTAGTATTGTCATTTTCACAATATTGAGTCTT
>NW_006399863.1:7480301-7545376 GCF_000299155.1 Elephantulus edwardii | reverse complement strand
CCCAGAGGTTGTGGTAAGTGGTGTTTTCATTGTCATTGTTTCAGGAAACTCTTCAACTTCATTTTTTAGTTCTTCTAGTAGCCACTCATGTTCAAGCAAGGTGTTGTTCCCTTTCTAAATATATGGTTTTTTTCTCCTTTATCCTCTTGTTATTAATGTCCAAGTTTGTAGCATTGTGGTCTGAGAAGATGCTTTGTATTATTTCTATGTTTTTTAATTCATAGATTCTTGCTTTGTGGCCCAAGATGTGATCTATTCTGGAGAACGTTCCATGCACACTGGAGAAGAAGGTATACTGTGCTTTTTTGGTGTGCATTAGCCTATAAATATAGATCTATAAGATAGAGTTGTTTTATTGTATGGTTTAATTCTTCAGCATCTCTTTTGAGTTTCTTTCTGGTAGTTCTGTCTTTTCCTGAGAGTGGTGTATTGAAGTCTTCAAGTACTATAGCAGTGTTCTCTATTTCCTTTTTCAGTTTTGTTAATGTTTGTGTTATATATTTTTCAAGTCTTTCATTTGGTGCAAGGATAATTATTATTGTTATGTCCTCTTGTTCTATTGACCCTTTAAGTGTTATATAGTGACCTTCCTTGTCCTTTGTGATGGTTTTTGCATTGAAATTTATTTTAGCAGAGATTAATATTGCTGCTTTCGCTTTTTTCTCATTGCCGTTTGCTTAGTATATTTTTTCCCATCCTTTTATTTTAAGTCTTTATCTTAATTTTTCAGATGTGTCTCTTGAAGACAGCGCATTAATGGATTTTAGTGTTTTATCCAATCTGCTACTCTTTTTCTCTTCAGTGGTGCATTTTAAACCGTTCACATTCAGTGTAATGATTGAGAGGCAGTATTTTATTGCTGTCATTTTGTTGAGTTCTTTTTGGTGTTGTTGCTAGTTACTTTAGTCCATTCTGCTTTCTGTGGCACCTCTGTAACAAGGACATCTCTTGGTGTTTCCTGCAACACTAGTCTCATTTTTACAAAAAAACTCCCTTAGATTCTGTTATTCTGGGAATATCTTGATCTCGCCTTCATATTTGATGGACAGTTTTGCTGGGTATAGTATTCTTGGTTGACAGTTGTGTTCTTTGATTGTTTGATATGTCTTTCCACTGTATTCTTGCTCATATGGTTTTTGCTGAGAAATCAGCACTTAATCTTTTTTGCTCTCCCTTATAGGTTACTCTTTGTTCCTCCCTCGCTGCTTTCAGAATTCTGTCCTTATCTTTGGTTCTGGCAAATTTGACTATGATACGGTTTGGTGTTTTTCTTATGGGGTGTGTTCTGTAAGGTGTTTACTCAGCTTCTTGAATATATATTTTCTTCATTATGCCTGGGAAGTTTTCCTGTAGTAATTCTTCCACAACTTTTTTGGTGTCTTTACTTGCTTCTTCCTGTTCTGGGATTCTGAAAATGGGCATGTTATTTCTCTTGATGGTGTCCAACATTATTTTTAGTTTTTCTTCTGTTTCCTTCCTTTTTGATTCTGCATTTTGCTCTAGCAGGTTAGTGGTGACAATTCTATCTTCTGTTTTCTATTCTGTGTTCCATCTCTTCAGCTCTGCTCATGTGTCCCTCTATCATATTGACAGCATCTGAAACATTGGACCTCATATTTTGGATTGTAGTTTCTTGTTTTTTCCAGTGCCGGTAATGCCTCATTTGTTTTATCTGCATTGTTCTGGATTGTGTTTTTAAGCTTTTCCTGTTTTTTTCCTGAACTGGCCTGTAATTCTTCAAGTTTGTCTTTTATCCATTGAAAATATTCAGTCTTTGTTCTTTTAAATTCTATGTCAGAAAGTTCCATCAGACTTTCTGGCTTCAGGAAATGCATTGATACTGTGCCACCTTTTGTGGGTGACATCTTGCTTTGTGCGTGTGCAATGTGGGATAGCCTGCTTCTTTCATGACGTTGCTGTGGTAGAATTTTTTTATGCCTGAGGTAAAGATAACTTCATGATCTGAAGACAATGCCTTAGAAATCGGTGGGGCAGCTACCCCACCTATGTTTGTCTCCGAACTCTCAGGGAAGGTTCAGGGCCTGTGAGAGTAGCCTCTTGTAGCTAAGTTAGATCAAGGTGCTCCAGATTAAAGGCAAGTTGATTGACTGGATGTGTAGGTAAGGGTGTGGAGCTGAATGGGGGGTGGGCACAGGGACGGTGTAACCACATGCAGGGACCCAACTCATATTTCAGCTATCTGAGAGTGCTCATGCACAGGATCCTTACTCAAATTCCAGCTTTCCATCTCCCACCCAGTGGCTCTTGCTCAGCAGCCCTTGCCCAGCATCTCTCACCTACGGGTCCTTACTCAGCAGTCCCCACTCCTGCAGGGCTCTGGATCCAGCAGGGCTTAAGAACATTCAGTCAAATTCCCACTGAACTACTCGCCCCTGATGGATCCCACAGTGGCTTGGCTGGTGGCTTCCACAAGGGCCTGCGGCTCACTGCACTGTGGCTCCCAAACGAATTATTTTAATAAAAGTACTAACTCATATTCCTACAGCCCATGTCATGCTGTGTGGGTCTCTGTGCGCCATGTCCGTCTCTCTGGTGACCCATTTCCATGCAGCTTGCCACTCCTCCAGCTCCTTATGCTGTTTCCTCCATTGCTGCCATCTTGGTTACTGGTTCATTTTCCACTTCTTAAAATGTTTAGCAATTGTGTCATAACGATATCTATGTCTATGCCCATATCTGTCTGTATCTGTATCAGTCTCTCTACCTCTGCATCTATCTGTCTGTCTGTCTATGTACCTACCTATCTCATGGTCTAGTGGATAAAGAGTTGTGCTGCCCACCAAGAGGCAGGCAGTTCAAATCCACCAACTGCTCCTTGGGAGAAAGATGGGCAGTCTTCTCCCATGGGATTTGTTGCCTCTTGAAGCCTCCTAGAGGTTCAGCTCTGAGTTGATTCCAACTTGATAGAATGAATTTGAGTTCAAAACATTTTCTATTTTAACTATTTTTGAGTGTACTATTCAGTGACATTATGTTCATAATCTTGTATAACCATCACCATTATTTATTTCCAAAACTTTTACCTCAGCCAGAAATTCTATATCCATGAAAAAACTAATCCTCCTTTTCACCTTCAGTCTGTGACAACCAGTTTTTGCTGCTACTATTCATTTGCCTATTCTAGCTGTTTTATATAAGCAGAAGCGTATAATATTTTTCCTTTAATATCTACCTTACTTCATTAAATACGATGGTTTCACAGATCCTTCATGCCATAGCATGTATCAGACCTTAATTTCTCTTGATGGTGGAATAGTATTCTTTGTGGGTATGTTACAAATTGTGTATCCCCTCATTTGTTGATAGACATTTGAGAAGTTCCTATCTTTTGTCTCTCTCCTTCTGTTTGAATGCCTTATTTCTGGCTTTCTCGTTTATCTTCTTTCCTACTTACTTGGTTTGGTCTTGCTAGCATAGTGATATTTTCCTGTGTTTCGTAGAATTTTTTTGTTTAAAAGAAAATACTTCATTGTGGGCAATTCTACATTTATAGAAGAGGCATAATAAAATCACCTAAATTCAGCAGGTCCCAAGCCTTTATCCATTCTAGTTTCACATGTCCACCTTTGCTTGCCTTCATTTTGCCACTTGGATTGTTTTCAGACAGTTCCCAGAGATCATATCATCCCCTTTCTCAATATTTCAGTGAGCATCTATTTAATAACAGGACTTTTACTCTCTCTCTTTTTTAGATGAAGGAGCCTAAAGGCAGATCATCATAGATTCTTCTCCTTCAAGGCTTTTAACTGTTACTTGAACCAGCATCTCTTTCAGAATGCAGAACACGAGTTAATTCGGGTGGCATGGAATGTTGCAAGAATTTTGTATTAATTTTCCTGCATTTTGTCTTTATTTTATGGCAGTGGATACTTGCATTCCATTTATGTTACCAACATTATGTAAAGCAAACAAAGCAACTTGAAAATAAAATTATAGTTAACTATTACTATAGAATAGTTGTTTAACCCTCTCTCCCATGGGCTGGATCAGGAACACCACCTGTTTTGTAATAGATTCTATTGGAGCATGACCTCAATCACTTGTTTACTGATTGTTCACAACTTCTCCCCAAATTATTGAGGAGCGATGATGTCAGTTTGAAGAGTAAGGTGCAGTTCATTTGATCTAAGGTATTTTTAGTCACTTGCTGTGCATCTGAGAGACAGTGTATAAGGATGACAGAAGAATTGATGTCTTTGAGTTGTGGTGTTGGAGAAGAGTACAGAACATCCTATGGGCAGCCAAAAGAATGGACAATTATGTCTTAGAAGAAGTGCAGCCAGAGCACCCCTTGGAGGTAAGTATGGCAAAGCTTTGTCTGGGCACGTTGTTAGGAGATCTGTTCCTTGGAGAGGCACATCATGCTTGGAAAGATAGAGGATTACAGAAGGATAGAGGAAGACCCTTAATGAGGTGGATTGATACAATACCTGCAACAGTGGCCTTAAGTATGTCAGAGATGATGAGGATGCCACAGGATAGAGCAACATTCAGATCTGTTGTTCATAGGGTCACTGTGAGTCATATTCAACTTGACAGCACCTATAACATCAGTAGTTGGAATAGAAATGGCCTGGTTCCTAATGCTGAAAATGTTTACTCTCTGGCTCTTTATAAAAAAATGTTTTCTTGCTCTGACATTATAGGATACATGTTGTTGCTGTTGGTTTGTGTTGAACTGTGTTCCACTCATGGCATTCGCATGTGTGCAAATAACATTGAGTTCTGTAGAATGTTCAAGGTTGTGGCATTTAGGAGCTGATCACCAGGCTTGCCTTCTGACGTGCCTCTGATTGGATTTGAACTGCCAACCTTTCTGCCTAGCGTGTCACTGTTTGTAACACTTTAAGAGATTTGAGAAATGGATAAATAAGACCTTGCACATGAATGGCTGAAATTTGGGAAACACTAGTCAACCTCCTTTCTTTTCTTTTCTTTTTTTTTTTTAAAGAAGATGCAATTGATACTCAGAGGATTGAGCTTTATCTCTGATGATACAGCCAGTCAGGGCTAAGACCATTCTAGAGCTGAAACCTCGCCAGCTTCCCTATGGCAAGGCTTCTCAACCGTAAGATGCTGCCCCAGTCTTTATTTTAACATCTCAACTTCTGTGTTGCTTTGGGCCCTCACAGTAGGCTGTCGTTCATTCCATAGAAGAAACAATTTGTAGTTTTCAGTAATTTACCACAAATGGTTCATATTAAGTTTCTGTTGCCTCAGCCCCTCAAATTATTACACCGACTAGGAGCAAAGTAATTTCAAAGGGGAAGGATATTTGTTACGTTGAATAATTTATCAACGCAAAAAATCCATTGAGGGTCTCCTCACATAGGATGCTGAACTGACTCTACTATGCGGTATCAATTTCATTTCCAGCTTCAGTGGCAGACATCCAGCTGGGAGGAAAGCATCAAGGTAAAATAAAATGCAAAAGAACTTAAGAAGACACTTGTGATTTTCTCATTGTGGTCTCCATTTGTGCTGTAAGAGAGTAGGAGCAAGGCTATGAGGAGAAGTGATAAAGGTATTTTTTTCATATCCTTGATTATTTATCATCAAATAGCCAAGAGAGTATATTGTTTTACCGCATCTCAGGCATGTGCTTAGATAAACCAGTCAAGCAACCTTTAGTTATTAAGGTTTTGAGAATGTAATGTGAAAATCTATTTCTTTTATTAAAGTTTGAAATGATTATGACAGTGTTTAAGAGGGACCTCTGGTGGCTTATTAGGAAGAAATCCCACTGCCAACCCCAAGGCAGGTAGTTTGAATCCACTAGTGACTGTCTCCACACGAGAAAGATGAGCAATCTCCTGTGCGATTTACTCAACAACAACAAAAACAACAAGAGTCAAGCACTGAAGGGGTTTTGTAGTTTACTTATAATTTCATTGTCTTATTTGGTAGCCACTGGATCCAAGTATAAGGAACGATGTTGGCCTAGTGTGTAATGTGTTAGGCGAACTAAAAAATCAGTTCAAGCCCACGAGCTGCTCTAGGGTATAACATTCAAAGTATAACAATATAGGTAATATCTTCCTGTAGAGATTTCTGCCCATGAAAACCTGATGAGCACCATTTCATTTTTTTGGGTTTGGATCACATATGAATGAATACTGAACATTTGAAAGACGGTTGTTGTTAGGTGCCATTAAGTTGATTCTCACTCATAGTGACCCTGTGTCGCTGACATACCTGATCCTATGTCCACTTCACAATCTCTGCTGTGTACATATCCATTGTTACAGTCCCTATGTCAGTTCATCTCTGAGAATTGTCTTTTCTGAGCTTGCTGTTCTTCTTCAGAGATTCACAGCACGCTCAGGCTATGTAAGAGGATGCCACTCCATCCTTGCTGCTAAGGGGTACTCTGCCTGCACTTCGTCTAAAGCAGTTTTTTTTTGTTCTTTGGAAGTCAGTGGGATACTCTGTAGTCTTCCTTAACACCACAGTTCATAGGCACCCATTCTTCTACAGATTTCCTTATTAGTTGTTCAACTTTCACATGCATGTTGTTGTTGTTGTTGTTGTTATGTGCTGTCGAGTCATTTGCAACTCATAGTGACCCTATGTACAACAGCCCTAAACCCTGCTCTATCCTGTGCCAGTCGCACTGCCTCTGACACAGCCATCCCGATTACCCCATTCACTGAATCAATCCATCTCATAGAGGGTCTTCCCCTCTTGTGCCGTCCCTCCACCCTCCCATGATGTCCCTCTCCAAGGACCTGTCCCTCCTTGCAACATGCCCAAAGTATGTCAGATGAAGCCTCAGAATCTTTGCTTCCAAGGAGTTGCTTGGTTTAATCCTCCCCATGGTGAATCTGTATGTTTTCTTGGCATTCCATGGTACATTCAATACTCTTCTCCAGCATCACAGCTCAAAGGTATCAATTCTCCTTCTGTCCTCCCTAGTCATTCTCCAGCTCTCTGATGCATAACAAGTGATTGCAAAGACCATGGCCTGTATCAGGTGCACCTTAGGCTCCAGAGAGATACCGTTGCTCTTGAGTACTTTAGAGAGGTCCTTAACAGCAGACTTTCCCATCGCAGTACGTTTTTTGATTTCCTGACTGCTGGTGCCAAGAGTGTTGACCGTGGAGCCGAGCATACTGAAGCTGTAAACAATCTCAATCTCTTCCCCATCCATCCTGATGCTACCAATTGGTCCAGTGGTGAGAATCTTTGTCTTCTTGACATTGAGCCTTAGTCCATACTGAAGGCTGCAGTCCTTAACCCTCTGCAGCAAGTGCAATTAAAAACATAATGAATGACTCGGTCAGATTAACAGTATTGGAAGTGACATCCTTTCTTTTTAGGGACTTTAAGGAGATTCTTGACATCAGATATGCCCAGTGCAATACATCTTTTGATTTCTTGATTACTGCTACAATGACTGTTGGTTGGAGATTCAAGTAAAATGAAATTCTTGACAACTTCAGTCTTTTCTCCATTTATAATAATACTGCCTGTTTGTCCAGTGGTGAGAATTTTGTTTTCTTAATGTTGAGTTGTAATCCATATTGAAGACTGTGGATTTTTTATCTTCTTTAGTGTTTCAAGTCCTTTTAACTTTCAGCAAGTAAAGTTGTACCATCTGTTATTGCAGGTTGTTGATAGATCTTCCTTTAATACTGATGGCACATTCTACTTAGGACCTCCTTCTTGGATTATTTGTATTTCTTTTTAAAAAATTGATATTTTAATGAAAGATTACAGACAATTTGGATTTACATTCTATTTGTACATCTTGTATAATCAAAGACTGCAACTCAAACACACACTTTTCTTGATTTTAAATTTGTAGTACCTTCTTGTTTTGTTCAAATGACTGACTGCTTCTTGGTTCATGTACAGATTCCCCTTGAGAACAATTAAGTGTTCTGGAATTTCCATTCTTCTCAATATTAGCCATAATTTTCATGTTTCACACAGTTAGAAGCCTTTGTTGTTATTTTTGTTGTTGTTAGGTGCCATCGAGTTGAGTACGACTCGTAGCAACCCTATGAACAAAAGAACTGAACCTAGTCCTGTCCTGCACCATCCTAACACTTCCTGACACACAAGAGCCAATTGCAGCAGTCACTTTGTCAGACCACTTGCTTAAGGGTTTTCCTCTCCTTCGCCGACCCTCCATCCTTCCCAACATGGTGTTCCTCTGGAAGGAATAGCACCTCGTAATAATATGTCCAAAGTGTGTGAGGCAAAGCCTCATCATTCTTGCCTCCAAAGAGCACTCCAGCTGCACCCTCTCCAAGACATATCTATTTGTTTTCTTGGCTGTCCATGGGAATGTTCAGTGCTCGTCTCCAAAACCACCGCTCAGAGGCATCAATTCTTTTTCTGTCATCCTTATTCATTGTCCAGGTCTCAGAAGCATAGCTAGCAATTGGAAAGACCATGGCCTGAATCAGGTGTGCCTTAGTCCTCAAACTGACATCACTACTCAATAATTTGGAAAGGTCCCAACCTGTGGATTTTCCCATTGCAGTGCATCTCCTTATTTCTTGACTCCTTGTCCTAAAGAGTGTAAATTGTGGATCCAGGCAAGATGAAGCTGTTGACAGTTTCGGTCTCCTCTCCATCCATCATGATACTGCTTATTGGTCCAGTGGTAAGAATCATTGTTTTCTTGATATTGAGATGCAATCTATACTGAAGGCTGCATTCCTTGAACTTCTGCAACAAGTGCTTCACATCCTCCTCATTTTCAGCAAATAAGGTTGTGTCGTCTGCATAACACACGTTATTGATGAGTCTTCCTCCAATCTTGATGCCACATTCCTCTTCATACAGCTTCTCGGATGATTTGTTCAGCATATAGATTGAACAGATATTGAGATAGAAAACATCCCTGACACACTTCTTTCCCAGTTCTAAGCCATGCAGTAATCCCCTGCTCTGTCGCACAAACAGCCTCCTGCTCTAGGTATAGGTTCTACATGAACACCATCAAGTGCTCTGGGATTCCCATTCTTCTCAATGCTAGTCACAACTTGTCATGATCCACACAGTCAAACGCCTTTGCATAGTCAATAAAACACAAATAGACATTCTTCTGGTATTTCTTACTGTCAACCAGGATCCATCTGAAATCAATGATATCCCTGGTCCCACAGCCTCTTCTAAATCCCACTTGAACTTCTGGCAATTCCCTATCTATGTACTGTTCCAGATGTTTTGGAATGATCTTCAGCAGTATTTTGCTTGCATGTGATATCAGTGATACTGTTCAAGACATGATCTTGAATCAGTTTCCATCGGGATTTCATGATTATCTCAAGGATAGATTTGAGGCATTGAATACCAGTGATAGAAGACCAGATAAGTTGATATCAAGGGTATGATATCAAGGGTATCAAGGGTATATGGGATGATATCAAGGGTATCAAGGTTATATGGGATGATATCAAGGGTATCATTCATGAAGAAAGCAAAAGGTCATTACAAAAACAAAAGAGAAAGAAAAAACAGAAGTGAATGTCACAAGAGACTCTGAAGATTGCACTGGAACATATCAAAGTGAAAGAGCTGAACAGATGGTTTCAAAGGGAAGCTTGGGAGGACATAGCATAGTATTATAATGGAATGTGCAGAGAGCTGGAATTGGAGAATAAAAAAGGAAGAACTTGCTCTGCATTTTTCAAGCTGAAAGAACTGAAAAACAAATATAAGTCTCATGTCGCAATGTTGAAAGATGTTATGGGCAATATATTGAATGACCCAGAAAGCATCATAAGAAGATGGAGGGAATACACAGAGTCAATGTACCAGAAAGAATTGATTGACACTGAAAAATTTTAGGAAGTATCATATGAACAGGAGCCAAAGGTAATGAGAGAGGAAGTGCAAAATCCATTGAAGGCACTGGCAAGAAATAAGGCCCCAGGAGTTGAAGGGATACCAATTGACTTGTTTCAATTAACAGATGCAGCCTTGGATGCGCTCACCAGTCTATGCCAGGAAATTTGGAGGATGGCTGGCTGGCCAATGGATTAGAAGATGTACATATATGTTCCTATTCCCAAGAAAGATGATCCAACTGAAGGCGGAAATTATCGAGAAGCCTTTGCAATCAATGAAATACAAGTAAACATCTTACTGTTATTTTTCAAGATCTCTCTGACATCAGCAGTGATATCCTTTGTTTTTTGGTGTTTTTTTAATTCAGCTTGCATTTCTGGAAGTTTCCTATGTATGTACTGTTTCAGCTGATTTTGAATAATCCTCAGCATTTGCTCCAAAGATAACTGTTCAGTCTGAATTTCTCTAGAAGTGTAAAGTACAGCTTGAGTTTTGAAGGCCTAGAACCACAGAAAGAATGTAAAAAGTTTCACAATTTACAAATTCTTGTTACATATTGAAATGACACTATTTTGGACATAGTTGAATTAAACAAAATATATTACTGAAATGACTCTCATCTGCTTCTTTTTCCATTTCTTATTTACTAGTTGTTGTTGTATACTGTCAAATCAGAACCTACCCACAGCAAACCCTCCAGCAGGCTTTCAGAGGGATTTAATCATATCTGAGGAGATGGCCCATCTTTCTCCCACAGAGCAGCTTGTGGATCTTTTGGGATTGCATAACAGTATATAAAAAATAAAAAAGAAGTACATGAGATTAATTTCAAGAATATATTTTATGAAATTCTTTATGTGTGAAATACTTATACTTCAACATGTAACAAATACTGGTGTATCCTGATGACCTAAGAGGTAGGGAAATGCACTGTCATTTTAAAGACCTGCAGTTAGAATCTACCAATTGCTGAGCAGGAGAAAGATAGACTTTCTCTTCCCTTGTGATTTATAGTCTCTAAAGTTCCAACTCAGCGACATCGAGTGAATGAGAGACTAGTAAACTTAAAAACACACAGGGAGTTAACATTATATTTCTTTTTGGACCACTACATATGAAGGCTAGGCTAATTAAGAATATTTTAAACAAGTAGACTAATGCTAGGGAAATACGATTTATTTGATACTGAAGACCATTGCCATCATGTGTGAGACAGTAGTAACACAGGGCTGTAGTGTTAACTCCATAGTTGCCAACTGAAGTAATGATGCAGTTAGCTTAGAAAGCAGTTTTGGCATATGTGCTCCATGAATGTAAAAGTGGCCTCAAATCACTAGGGAATTGTCAAAGATTATATTGAGGGTATAAAAGAAGAGCAGAAAGCTATAAAAAGAACATTGAGAATAAGAAAAAGCACTTGGAAATGAATAGTGATAGCCAACATAAAAAATTCAGTAGATGATTTGTAGGAAACTACCCTTAAGTAGAATAAAATATCAAAGACATGGAATCAAGTAGGAAAAGAAATGAAAGCCCAAAGATTGATCTAAGTGGTATGTCATTTGACTGTCTGCGCATAGGATGCAAAAAAGAAAACTAGAGGAGAAGAAATGATCAAAGAAATAGAAGACAGTTGTCCAGAGTTGGAGATGGGACTCTCAAGATAAAAAAATTATGGAGTCCTTACATATTTAAGCATGTAAAAGTGAAATTCAGAAAACCCAAGACATCAAACTTGGTGTAGGATCATTGAGAAAAAGACAGCCTCAGAATAGATAGACGCATTGGTGTACAAGTCTGTGTTCATGCCTCAGTTCTCATTTTCTCATAGATATTCCAAGCAATGGAATAGCTGAGTTTTACGGAATTTCTGTGTGTAACTTTTTGAGGAAATGCCAAATTACTTTCTAGAATGGTTGTATTATTTTACAGTCCCACCAACAATGTAAAAGGTTCCTATCTCACTGCATCCTCTCCAACATTTATTACTTGCTGTCTTGATAAACTTTGCTACTGTTATTGTAGTGAGATGGTATCTTATTGTGATTTTTATTTGCATCTCTGTTATTATCAGTGATTTTGAGCATTTCTTCATGTGTCTGTTGGCCATTCAAATATCTTTCTCTGTGAAAATTCTTTCCATGTCTTTTGCCTATTTTGTAATTGGGTTATCAGCAATATTCACCATCACAAGAACATGAAAACAGGCTAGATGTCCAGCCACAATTGAATGGATTGAGGAATTATTGTACATTTATACAGTGGAATACTACATAGCACACAGGAGCAATACTTTTGTAAATTATTACCTAGAGTGAGAGGGACTGGAGAGCATTATGCTGAGTGAACGGACTCAGTCCCACAAGGATAAATATTGTATAAAACCATTATTGTAGAATGAGTATAAGGATCCAAGGGAGGCGGCGAGGGTGAAAGCAGTGGGGTGAGGATGTGTGTGTGGGGGGGGGAGCGAGGGATTAATCATGGGGTTGTTCAATTTGCTGGAGGGATGAGAAAAATGGGAAGAATCTAGTCTGAAAAACAATGTATTCAAATTTTGTAAATAAATGAGTATAATAAAACACACACACAAAGATAGCCACATTGGTTGCAACAGTGGGCTCAAGCACGGCACTAGTTTTGAGGATAGCACTGGATTGGCTAGTGTTTGGTTCTGATAACATCGGTGGCTGACCGTCAGTGACAATAAGGCAGTAAGAAAGAAACAGGAGTCAATCTGGCACCAGGGTTTTCAACAGTGATAGCAGCTAGGACACAATAGAGAAGGAAGTAGGTCTTTCAAATTAAGACACTATAGCCTGTGAAAATAATAGTTAAGAGGAAGGATAGAGTATAATCCAAAACAAATCAAAATCTACTATCAACAGGTCGATTCCAACTCCTGATAATTCTCTGGTGTGTTTCTGAGGCTCTAAATCTCTATGAGCTTTATGGGAGCTCTGGTGGCTTCATGGTAAGGAATTGTACAGCCAATGAAAAGGTACATGGTTTGAATCCACCAGCTATTCCTCATGAGAAGGATGGATAATCAACTGCTGTGTGATTTATTGCCTCAGAAAACCCTCTGTAGGTCCACGTGTGGGTTGGTCTGACTCTATGGTACATAAAAACAACAATAACAAATTTTCATGAGAGAAGACGGTCTTATTCCCAAGGAGCAGCCTGTAAGTTTGAGCTACCACTCTTTCATTAAGCAGCCTGACACTGTGCACTCTAACCCAAGATTTCCTGCAAGGAACAATATTGAGAACCAGTCGGATCTTAGGTTCCATCTTGGTTTTTTCTCATCAGGTGGAAGGAACAGATTCTATTGGTTGCCAAAGGACTGACTTCCAATTCAGAAATACCTCAAGCACAGTGGGATGAAACTGGTCAGTCTTATGCCATCCTCATGATCCGTTGAGGAGTGGACTGCTGTGACTTACAGAATTTTCATTGGTTGTTTTTCAGAAGTTTGTTGTTTCTAGACTAGACATTGCCATTGAAACCCATTCAGCATTCTAGCAACACACAGGCCTCCAATTATAGAAATAAGTTGGCTGTGTATGAGGTGCCTTGGCTGGAAATGGATCTGGGCCTCCTCCATGGAAGGTGAGAGTTGTACCAGTGAACCATCAGTGCCTCATATACAGAATCTAGGGCACAAATAATCCAGTACAGGCCCTTGGACGTTCATAGGATGACAGCTGGCTGCAGAATTCAGCCTGGCTGGAGCAGGAAAATAGAGCCAGAATGAGGGGAATTGGAGCTCGTAGGCCTTCTGATTTATTGTCACAGTGATATTTATAGACTTTTGATAGATTCTTTAGAGGGTTTGGAAAGAATTGGTGAAAGGAGCATAAACAATCACTGCATAATAATATTATAAAGCAAGCAGTAAGGTTAGAGAAAACAAATTTATACAAGAGAGGACATGTGATTATGGAGTACCTTTTGGCTTAGCAATAAAGAATGTCATTATGGTCAGTATTTAAAGCATTGACTGACTGTTAAATAAATACTAGGAAGCCTCTTTGAGGAAGATGGAGGAAGAGAAAGTAAAGGATTGTGGTGAAGGCTGCATTTTTGTTTATTACAACTGTTGTTAGGTGTCATTGAGTATGACTCATAGTGACTCTGAACAACGGATATGACCTCTGTCCTGTCCTGTGTCATCCTCACAATCTCTTACACACCCAAGTCCATTCCTGCAGTCATTGTGTCAGCTCTTCTGCTTATGGTGCTTATAGGTCTTCCTCTCCTTCACTGTCCCCCTCCACTTTCCCAAACGTGGTATCCCTCTCCAAGGAATAACCTCTTCTAGAGACCCAAAGTGTCTGGGATGAAGCTTTGCCATTCCTGCCTCCAAGGAGCACTCTGGCTGAACCTTCTCCAAAACATACCTGTCTGTTCTTTTATGGTATGTTCAGCAGTCTTCACCAATATCATAGTTCAAAAGCATCTATTCTAGAATAAGGATGGAGTGGAAAGAATTGGAAGTCATTGCCTCTGGGACAGGAATAATGCAGGAGACAATTAAAAAATGAAGAAGAAAGAAAATATTTATTAGTGGAAATTAATGTAACAGGTCTTATGAACCAGGACCATTACTTGAAATATACCCTGAGAATATGAGAACTGAGGTACAAACTGAGATTTGTACACCAATGTTCATAGCAGCATTATTCACCATTTCAAGAACATGGGAACAGTCCAAATGTCCAACCACAAACAAATGGATTGAGAAATTATGGCACATTCACACAATGGAATACTATGCAGTACACAGGAACAATAACTTTGTAAATCATTACTTAACTTGGGAGGGACTGGAGAGCATTATGCTGAGTGAACTAACTCAGTCCCACAAGGATAAATATTGTATAAGACCATTATTGTAGAATGAGTACAAGAATCTAGGAGGGGTAGGAGAGGCTGGAAGCAGAGGGATGTGAATGTACAGGGGGAAGAGAGGATTAATCATTGGGTTGTACAATTTGATTGGGGGGGATTTAAAGAATTTATTCAATTTGTATTAGAATTTTATAAATAAACTAGTGGAAAAAAATTAACTGGCCTTCCTGTATTTCAGCACGCATTCATTCTATCATTCTATTCAATCTTGACTTAAAAAAAGAAGGGCATCATCCACCTCCATCTTTAACTCCTCCCTGAGCCTCCTGCTGTTCTCCTGTATTTCTTTCCCTCACACAAACCCATTGCTGATCCTCCTAGCTGAGTGAAAGTTGCTGTAAGATTCCTATGACAGTCTTCCAGACCAGCAGAGAAAATAAACTTCCATTTGTCTGTGTAACCTAGAGGCTGGCAGGGACCAGGGTCTGTGCATGTCTTACTGTGAGTGGAGTGGGCCACGGAGCATGGTCTTTGCAGCGTGAGGAGATGCTGATGGCACATGGCGAGGTGACAGATCTCTTCACTCCTTAGCTTCATCATGGTGAGTTGTGAGGTAGAGACAGTTGACAGAAAGCAGTTCCACAAGATGGCTTTGGTGTAGCATCCTTGGATTCATCTGTTCTCATGACACCTACCCATTATCCAGAAAAGTGATGGCCCCATGATTGTCTCCGCAGGAAGCCTCCTTCTCATAGCCTTGTCTCTGTTGTTCAGTGGCTCACAACCCACTTTAACACTGGGGAGGGAGCTCTTTCAGCATCATCCATGGTGAGGGCCACTGCTAACTTAAAGACTGCATGCCCTTGGTGATTTGAAGCCACCAGTGGCAATGTCTCCATGAGAAAAAGAAGAACAGCTTCCTTCTATTATAGTCTCCAGACTTGGAAACCAGTTGAAGGTCAGTATGAATCAGAACTTTCTTGACAGCTCTGAGTTGGAGTGTTTTGTTTGGTGTGTATATGTGTGTTAGGTGTTTGCATGTAGCACTGGTGGTGTAGCCTGTAGGAAGTTGCTCTACTTACCAAAGGGGATGCCTGTCTGGCGGTACAGATAGATCCACCATAGGCTCTTCAGGGGAAAGGTGACAGTTCATAAAACCTGCTGGAGGGTCACCTACGAGTCAGAACCTCTTTGAAGGCAGTGAATGAGTTTTCATTGCAGTAGATCCATATTGACTTCAATTTCATGCTACATCTTCTTTGTTCTTTTTTCAAAAAGTCTTCAGTAGAAAGTGTGCCCTGGTACACACAGCTGTATCTGGAGCTTTTAAATCAATCTCAGGTTGTCAGTGATTTTTGTCTTCCTTGAATCAGTGGCACCTACCAACAACAGCAGCAGCAACAACTCTATATGTACCTGTGTGTGTGTGTGTGTGTATGTGCATACACACATGTGTACACACACCTATTTTTATGAGGTTTATTTAAAGCTATTTCCTTCTAGGGACTAGAGGGCTTAAGATAAATAGACCGTTTGAAGGACGGTGGTCTCCTAAAAGTCTTGAACCTGTAATCTTTAGACCAAGCCGCAAACTGAGAGCTCCTGTAGGTAGCTCTGTTGAGACACAACCCCTCTTTCTTGGGAAACCTCACTTTTTGCCTTTAAGGTTATGGAAAGTTATTTTCTTTACTTACAGTTGATTTTAAATAGTCCTCAGATTAGGTTCCTTTGTAGCAACCTATAGACTAATGTTTAATCAAACCATTGGGGACCATGACTAGCCAAGTTGAGACATAAAATTAACCATCACAGCACATGAGCTCTAGATTCGGAAGGCTCCTGTTTGTATGGAAGTCCTTGATGATGATGCAGCCATTGTCTTGGTTGTGGGTCCTTCCACTCTCTCTTTTGTCATCTACGTACTCAGCGGGTCAGGGCTGTCTTCTGTCTCACCCCTGTGTGATCTTGCTGTGGTGGCCTCCTGTCATTCACAGGTAGTTCTACTCTTAAGGGGATGTGGTCCTCCAGGTCCTTAGCTTTTTTTTTCCATTTCGATGCTGCCATGTAGAGTTCAGGTCTACACAAGTTTCTTTTCCATGTTGAAGAACATCATTGTATGGCTTGCAATGAAAACCTTTTCTTGGATTTTCCCAGTATATTTGGTCTTGGAGAGTGTGTGAGGAGGGACATTTTCAGCATGTGCTCACTCCTTTAGATTGAACTCATGCAATGGCGAGAGCACTTCAAGGTATATATTGAAATAATTGGAGGTCACCAATGATACACAGAAAGAGCACTGGGAGATAATATTGGCCCTCAGGAAAGTCATGAATAAGGTCACTTGTCCATTATGCATGCTCCAGGCCTCCTGTCTGCCTTCGTTTTCACCTGACCATTTTGCTGCAGATTAAAGCTCTGACTGGTGAGCCGTCTTGTGGGATATGAGACAACTTTTTGCAGAACTTTTAACGAATGGAGATAGAGGTCAAAAGTAATTATTTCTGGATCCATTCTGTACGAGTGAGTCTGAAATGAGTTCACCCATTAAATTACATTTCAGTGTTCTGTTCCAACGTGTGCTCCTTTGCAACTTTATTTAAAGGAAGCATTATGTGAAAGGCTTTTAACTCTGATGGAAGAAAGGCAGGGCTCTCGACAGTCAGTAATAGTAGGATCTCTCATCTCATCGTCGACTCCAAGAACAAAGATCTTTAAAAACCAGGACTCAAGCAGTTCCCTTGAATTAAATTAATGGAATGTAACCTTACTAGGCTTCCCAGGGGATAATCTAAAGTCCGTGTCAACTCCCACTAAATATCTTTGATCTCAAACTTTATTATTTTGTCCTGCAAATTTGTTGAGCTCCTTTTGCTTCCATCACTTTATCAGATGTCTAAAAAGATTGTTTATTGGTTTCTGTTGCTGTTGGGTTGGTTCCAGCTCACGGTGATCTTAAGTATAACGGAATAAAAATGCACATCCAGTCCTGTGCCAGCTTCATAATCATTGCATGTTTTACTCTGTTGTTGTGAACACTATTTCTGTCAACTTGGGCGGTTCATCTGCCAGCACTGCATTCGGCAGTATTACGTTGTAAATGTTGGGTATATTTATTAAAAAGAAAAGAAATTTTGTTTCTATATAGTAATTCCTTTACATTATGTTTCCATTCCTATCTGTTTTATACAGTCTTTAATTTACATTATGATTCACATATCATCCATGTTGTTGTTGTTGTTGTTGATTGCCTTCAAGTCAAGCACAACCCTATGAACAAAAGGCTTGAAGCGCCTCTACAACTATCGACATTTATCAAAGTTCATAGGGTTTCTGGAGGCATATACATTGGATTTTACATTATTTTTTTAAATTGGGTTGCTTAAAGAGTTTATATACATTGTGTTTTACACTAGTCTTCATTTACATTATGTTTAGTACAATCCTTCTCACACAGGGCTGCACAGTTTGGTAGGTGGAGGGAGGAGGGCAAAGGAAATAGGAAAGAGCCGGGTGAAAAGACAGGGTGATGACGGACAAGGTCCAATCATGATTGATTTTATAATACATAATGGTTTTATTGGCCACTTTTCATAAACAAATGATCAAGCCTTTCTCCTTAGTCTGTCTAATCTGGAAGTTGTGCTGTAAACAGTCTGTTTGGGTGATCCTTTTAGTGTGTGACGTGGCTTCCAGCTTTATTACTGTGTGCAAGCCACCACAGTATGGCAGAGTGACAGACTTGTGATGGGACAGTCTGTTGAACAAGTTGACTTCTCTTTAGAGCTTAGTCTGGCAGCTGTATCTGTGTTGCTTTGTAGAGAATCATGGTAAGTGAATTTGCAATGACCTCATTGCTAGGTGCTGTTGAGTCAAGTATGACTTGTTGTGACCCTGTCTTGTCTGAACCCTGTCCTGTCCTGTGCCATCCTTACCGTCTCTAACACTCTTGAACCTGTTGCTGCAGTCAGTCCATGTGACTGAGGTATTCCTCTCTTTCAATGACCCTCCCCTTTTCCAAGCATATGATGTCGCTCTCCAAGGAACAGCCTTTCCTAGCAACATACCCAATGTAGGAGAGATGAAACTTGCCATCTTTGCCTTAAAAAGGAGCATGCTTGCTTGACTTTCTCCAAGACATGTCTGTCTGGGTCTTTTAATTCCCCCCCCCCCCAGTAGGATTTTGAAGCTCTGTCTCACATACTTTGGGCATGTGTCCAGAAGGGACCAGTCTTTGGAGAAGGACGTTATGCTCGGGTGGGTGGAGGGACAGTACAGGAGAGAAAGATCCTGAATGAGATGGATTGATATAGTAACTGGGGCAGTAGGGGTCGGTGTGTTGGAATCAGTGAGAAGGGCTCAGGACAGGGCAAGCTTCAGAGCTGCTGCTCATAGGGTTGCTGTGACTTGCAGGTGACTCAACGGCCCATAACAACAATGACAACAACATGGGATTTTCAGTTATATCATTGAGATAGTTAGAATATCCGTGGGATATTCTCTAACATTACAGCTCAGAGACATCAATTCATATGTCATGCTGGGTTTTTATGAGTTAAAAATTGACTTGATGGTCCCTAGAAACTACAGCATCAAAGGTACGAGAGGGTCTGATGTGCTCCATGTGGCTTTCTGGGTTGCGCAGATGGTTTGCATTTAATTACTAACTAGCCCAAAGGTTGAAGGTTTGAATGTGACCAGTGGTGTCTGGAAGACTGGTTTGACCCTGTACTTTTGAAAGATCAAAGTGTGGAACAGGATATGAGTGACTAACTGCGTACACAAATACACAAAATCTAAGGAAAGGTCTACACACAGGTAGCAACAATTGTGGAGTATGGGAAGAGAGGGTGAGGGGTGCAGAGATTAGCTGATGGGTGGTAGGATGAAGAGAAAAGCAATGTCTAAGGTATAGTGAGAATTTCATGACACATTGTAGTAAGTGGCATTGATCAATTATAATTAATATTATAAAACAAAATGAATGTGAATGAGGGGATGAAAACTAATGAAAACCAAACTAAAAAGCAACAACAACCACAAAATCCTATGGGAAAAACAACAACAGAAAACCCCGTGGAACAGTCCCAGTGTTCAGGAGATGCACTGCCAACCCAGAGAGACACAGTTGGAATCCACCAGCTGCTCTGAGAGAGAAGGATGGGCAGTTTCCTCCCAAGTGATATACAGCCTCTCCAAACCCAGAGGAAGGTCAGTTCCAACTCAATGGCACATAACAACAACAACAACAACAACAACAACAGTAATGACAGCTAGCAGAAAGGGAGCTCTGCTGGAGTAGTCCTTTGGCAGTTGTGCTGTTAACCCAAAGATGGCACCTGTCAAGAAGTTCAAATCCACTGGTGGTTCCGCGGGAGAAGCATTGACAGTCTGGCCCCATGTGATTTACAGCCTCTAACGCCCACTGGATGGTTAGTTATGAGTGGGTTCCGGCTTGAGGACAGTGAGTTATAAAGGTCAGTTTAGCAGATTCTTTCAAGGTGACCACACATATTCCTGCATTTCCGCTTCCAGGAGTTTCTTCTCCTAAGGTAACTGTACCCACCACATGTGAAGTGATGTCTATGCAAAGCATCTCTCAAAGGAGTCTGGGCAAAATGGTAAGGATGCCTGCATGCTGTGTCCTGCTGTTCTGGGGTGAATTGTGTCAGGTCCCTGTGCTCTGTTACAGAGAGACTTTGAAAATGTACTATCAAGTGGGAAAATACAGGGCTTACTAAAACACAGGAGGTGTGCTATCACTCACTTTAGGTATGCATATAAGCCACACATCTAGAAGAAGAAATAAACCCAAACCATACATCTAGGAGAGTAAGTAAACTAATACCAGTTATTACCTGTCTGACAGGAGGAGGATGAGAACTGGGCAATGGAAGACACAGATCAGAGATGAACTTTGTATTCCTTATCATGCTTTGATCCTTGGGTTTGTATGAATGCGTCACAACTTTTTAAATTTTCAGTGTTTTACCCCATGATGACACATCCAAGGTAGCTGACCCTCTCGTGGTTTTTCAGAGACTGTAAATTGGATGGGAGGAGATTGCCCACCTTTTTCCAGCAGTGCAGCTGGTGGATTTGAACCATGTGCCCTTGGGTTGGAGGTATACTCTTTGCCGCTCGCCCACCAGCGCTCCCTTTCTACCATCTTCTTGTTGTTGGGTGCCCTCGAGTTGAGTACCATCTAGGTGCTCTTAATTGCTGTCTTATTTGACAGTGATGCAATACTTCAGTTTTAATTTTCTCTGTCATTAGCTTCTTCAGTAAACTAAGTAGTAATCCATAAATTAAGGCCCCATTAACAAAAAGGAAACTGTTATTTAAAGATACATGTGCTGTACAATGTTAATGATTTCATCTACTACCCCCCCCTTAACATTTTAGGCTTTTAAATATCATTTACTTAAACTGGAAGTAGGCACACAGTCAGAACTGGACACTATGTGCGAGTCAGACTGCTGGTAAAGCTACACCATAGGCCAAGGGATTCCTAGATGTGTATAGGACTCTCACTTTTTATTTTATTTTTATTTTATTATTTTTGTGTGTGTGTATCGTCAAATCAGATCTGACTGGTACAAGAGGAGATTGTCCCTCCTTTCTCCGCAGAGCATCTGGGGGATTTGAACCGTGCTCCTCTGGGATTGCAGTGCAGCTTCTTGCCACTAGGCCACCAGAGCTCCCCGGACTCTCATTTTTGAGGACAAACTTTATCTCTGTCTTTCTTCTAGGTGGTTGTTGTGTTCCATCGAATCACAGCTGACCCATAGCTGACCCTCTGGTGGGTTTTCAGAGTCAGTAAGTCACACAGGAGGATTTTGCCCATCTTTCTCCCATGGAGCAACTGGTTAATTCGAAGCCTGCACCTCTGGGTTGACACCGCAGCTCCTCCTCTGTTAGGTCCACAGGGCAAGTGATGTGTGCACGTTTAGGGCAGCACCACAGAAACAGCACAGTTCTGGCTGATTGAGAGCGTCTGTCCTCAGCTTCAGGCTTCATTTTCCTCGTCTGTGAAAGGGCAGTGATGTCTACCCTTCCTGCGGGATCATCTCCTTGGATTAGTCGGTTGATGCTTGAATGCAGTTGGCTCAGCACTTGGGTTTGGGAGGCCCCCAAGGCTCCTTATTATGTTCTTATAAGCCAGCTCTTGTTATTTTCATGGTTCCTCAAAACCATTTAATCTTTGTGCATAATGTGGTCTCTGAAGGTGGTGATCCAAGGTCAGACTATCCACTGTCACTTGTCCTTTGCAAAGCCTCCAGATGACCCGCTTCAGTGACTGGGAAGAGGGCCCAGAGCTCACAGACGTCTTTGCAAATGGCTCTTGGTCACTAAAACTGGGTCACATCTCCTTTTTTAGCAAAGTGCACAGAGTTTTGTTTTATTTTATTTTTGTTTGTTCCCTGCGAACCTTATTTTTCCCCCTGCTCTTTTGAAAAGTTATTAATGGGAGAATTTAAGAGGGGATAATAAAATCCCTTTTCTCCAGACCCTCTATGGCTGTATTAATTAGTATATTTCCATAATGCCATTACAGCTGTTTACCAGCAAGGGTTTGAGCCATTAAAGGACCCCCTTCTGCCTCAGCCTCCAGGGGACATTGCTGATACATGAACAGCTCCTCCTCGAGCGGTTCCCTTGGTCGCAGTTCATTGTTCTTTAATGGATGTCTCCATCAGAGTCTGTCTGTGGAAGATAACAGCATCCCCTCATTCCTTCCATGGCCTCATTTGGATGGTGCCTTCTCTTGCATGACATTGTGGACTAGGGGTGTCCTGGACTAAATTAAGGAATTCCTTGCAACCTGGTGCTAAATCTAATGAGTGCTTTGCTGCCTTTAGGCTTCTGAATGTGGCGATTAGACACGAGACTGCTAGTCTTGTTTATCGTTTTGATAGAGCCTAAAGACAGTGGTGATTTAGTGGAGAAATTCTGACTTTATAAATAGGACGCTGGTGTTTGATTCCTTGAACACGCACCTTGTGCAGAGCCTTTTACTGTCTGTCAGCACTGGATTACATCCGGCAGTGATACTGGTTAGATTTCAAAGCAGTATCCAGACTAAGAACAAAGATTAATGGTAGCTCTGTGGTTTACAGTGGCCTGATTGACTGTTAATAATGGTGATAGCGCATGACAGGACAGTGTTTTGTGCGTGGGGTTGCTGTGAGTTGGGGACCAATCCACTGACGGTTCATAACAACTATAACAACAATAAGAAGGTAAAGCAATTGTTTTTCACACTGGATCTTCCCCTTTTCCTTTACCCACCTCTCCCTCCACCCAACAGATTGTGCGACCCTTGAGTAAACCAGTATAAAATAAAATTAAAAAAAAAAGAAGGTAGTGCAAAATAGCAGAGGTTTACAAGTTTATGGGAGAAGAAAGATATGAGAACTCTTGATAATGGCACAAAGGCCAAGAAAAGAATTAAAAATCAAATCAAATGGAAGAGATATATTTCTCTTTGCATCTGCTTGGATCCCAGGGGAAGATGAGAGCTGAAGGTTTTGACTCTGCTGTCTTAAGAGTCTTCCTCTAGCAGCCACTATTGAAAGTGGCCAGAGAAGAGGCGTCCAGCAGCCATCTAAGTGACTGGTCACCACTGAGTTGTTCCTGCTGTGCTAGGGATGCTCAAATGAAACTTCTGGAAGGAGAGTTTGGCTGAAATTCCTTGGACCATGGAGTTTGGCCTTTGTTGTAATGGGGCCTTTGCAACATCTCCTGCCAATACATAAAGAATTAACTCCTGGCTGGACTGGAGCTGGCATTTGGAAATCCTCCTGGGAAAATGTTCATATTCAGAAACCTGGCTGAGTTAATCAGTTTATTAGACCTGCCATGTACCATGCCTCAGGCACTCTATTTACATTTTGGCTAATTGCAATTATTTCCACGTGCAACTGTATTAGTATTTCTCAGACTTTACTCAGATTGGTATACATACAGAGGAAGCTTAATTGCCTTTTATAACCATCAAAGGAGCCAGCTGAGAGGCCCATCCTTGATGGTTTCTAATGACTATAACATGGACCTGGTTAGTGGACACTGGACGTCAGTGAGGGTGAGTTGAAGAAGTAAATGCACCATATCCAATGTGGCCTTTGTTACTGTCACCCATGGCGTTGTACTTTCTGCTGCAGGCTGTACTTGAAATTGTATGTTATATCTACATTACACCCCAAAGGAGCTGTCATTGACCTTCTTGTTCCTCCAAACACCTGAGTCATAGTCATGTGATATCCCAGGGTTTATGAAAAGATTGCCTCGCATAATTGAGGAGAAGAAGGTCTGAGATTTCTGTGTTCCATGCCAGCAACACTGGACCAAAATGGCACCAGTATATATGATGCCTTTGAATTTTGCTGTTTGAGAAGAATACTGACTAGACTATGGACTGACAAAAGAAAACCAAAACAAAACGACAAATCAAAACAAAACAACAAATAAATCAGTCTTGGAGACTATGCAACCAGGGTTCTTCTTGAAGGCAAGGACAGTGAAACTTCATCACATAAACTTTGAGCATGTTGTTAGAAGGGACTAATCCTGGAAAAAAAAACTATACCGGGAATGGCGGAGGGTCAGAGGAAAAGAGGAAGACCCCCATCAAGATGAATTGACACAGTATAAACATGGGCTTGAGCCTATCAGAAATTATGAGGATGGTGTGAAATAGAGCAAGATTCATAGCTGTTGTTCTTAGTGTTGCTATGAATTGTGGTCAACTTAGTGGCACCTGACAACCATACGTAGCTGCCAGTATTAATGACATACAGGTGTCAATCTGTGTGTGGGAACTTGCCTTCTCCCCCACAAGGACTAGGGTGCAAGACCCAGGTGCTCTGTCCTTTGGATTGAGTCTTTTCTACAAGTCTTTGGCTGACTGGGAAATATGATGCTGAACATAGCACAGTTGATTCCTCTTATGTGGCCTCTTCTGTGCTGCCATAATAGAAGGCAGCACTGGTGGCACAGCGCGTAGTGGATGGTGTGCCTACCTAGAGGCAGTGCTTCTTCGGCGTTTTGAATCAGCTATCAACTTAGAGAAAGAAAGATTGACAATCTCCTTGCTTGTGGCTTACAACCACTTGCCCAACAGAGAATCTGTTATGAACTGAATTTCACTCGGCTCCAATGAGAGAAAAGGTGGGGGGCTTGGGGCAGAGGAGAGAGGGGGGAAAATACTGAGACTGCCATAGGGAAGTACATCCTTTCCTTCTCTCGATTACCAAGGCTTAGTACTTAAGAGTTGTTCACATGCAATTTCCAAACTGAGGGTATGAAATACTCTCTGGTCTAAGTTGACCATAAAGAAATAACAATGCCAGAGACTTTAAAACAGGTACACATACCTCATTATAGGGCCAGGTTTTTAAAATTCTGATTTTGCTCTTGATTTTGAATTGATAATTTTTTTTTCCTGATATGGCCATGATAGTTTAATAGATGATGTGTTTTGTAGATTGAATTGTGTCCCCACAAAAGAAATGTGAAAGCCCTTACCCCTATAGCTGGTTTGGAAAGAGCTGTTTTCTTCTGTTAGCGAGGTACTACTAGAACACGTGGACCCTAAACCTAATCATTTCTGGTGGTGTCTCATAAAAAGAGAGGAATAGACACAGAGACATGTACAAAAAGTGGAAAAGGAAATGCAAGGGTTAGTCCACAAGTAAAAGAACTCCGAAGATTGCCAGCAGTAACAGTCAAGTTCAAGTTCATGGCAGTTAAGTCAGAACTGACCTCTTTGGGATTCCCAAGGGTATAAATTGAATGGAGGAGATTGCCTCCCTTTCTCCCTTGGAAATGCTGGTGGTTCAAACAGCCAGAGATGCATGACCTTTGGATTAGCAGCACAGTCCCAATGGACTAGGCCATCAGAGCTTCCCTGGAGAGAAGGACAGAGGTCCACAAAAGCAATCAACATGGTCAAGACTATAAAAGACCTTTCAGTCTCCAAAACTGGACAGTTAATTTCTGCACTTTAAAGTAATTCACTTGTGGTATCTTTTGTTATGGCAGCAGTGGGTAAATGAGAGAGAGTGAGGTGTGCATGAATGAGAAAGTGTGTGCATGAGACAGTGTGTGGGTGTGTCTGGTGGTGGTGAGGGAGTAGTATTCTTACTTTGTTAAATAAAAACCTGATAGTCCTATGCTAGTTCCCTAGATTAGATGGTCATCTGTTTATCTTGAAGACTCCTTTTGAACTGTAGATTGATTCTTTTCTGGTGTGTCCACATAAACTAAGTATCCTACAGCTTAGGCAATAAGTGAGAAGCACTGCTTAAGAAGCCTGATACTATCCTTTGCAGGAGATCTTTGACAATTGAAGAAACAGGTTTTGTGTGATGGGATCTTTGTATTCTGAACTACTAAGCTTTGCAATACCATTCTTCTCGCAATAATATAGTGCTTCACATTTAAGTGATTTTTCAAAGTATGTGTTTTGATGATGTTTAAATATTCCATATACCTTTGTACTTGACATAATAATAAACAGAAGTCAGTATTTTGTATAGTTGCTGAAATATTCTGCTTTTCTTTAAATTTTGAAGAAATACATTGTTATCCCAGTGTTCCCCCACTTGGGGATGGGCTACAAGCACTGAAGTGCTGGGTCTACAATCCAACTTCTAGATTACTATCAACATTTTAAACTAATTAGGTAAGGGAAAAGCATTTCAAAGAAAACATAATGGCTTCTTGCACTCCAGCTGGAAGGCAGCACAACATAATTGTCTGGTTAGAAAAGCTTTTTAACATCAGTGATTTAACGACACACATTTGAAGGAAACCCAGAAATAATGCATTAACTATATTTTTATTTGGTTAGGAATAAAACCAGGTGGAAGACAGCAGTACCCAGCCAGGATAGAAAATAGTCATTGCAGTGAGAAATCCAGAAACCACTCATTTAGCTGTTGTTTTGTTTTTTTTTTTGGGGGGGTGGTGGTGGTGGTGGTTTTTTTGGGGTTTTTTTTGGCTGTTATTGTTGGCTTTCTTTTTGTTTGTTTGTTTTTATAACTTGTTACCTGCTACCCACTCTGGTGTGCGCTTTGAGGATGTCGTGGGAACAAGCCCAGCTATGTTCTTTGGTTTTGAGGAGCTGCTGTTTTGTTGGAGGAAGACAAATAAGATCTAAATGGAGGAAAATGAGTGCTGTAGTTCCAGGTATTGACAAGTACCACGAAGAAGCTCTCAGGTGGCAGTGAGGCTGGATGGGATGTGAGCGAAAGCCTTTCGGAGGCCGTCCTGGTGAAGCTGAATGGAGGGGTCGCCCTCTTGCCCAGAACAGAAGGAAAGCCAGCCTGACTGGAGCGAACGAGACAAGAAGATAGGTGGGCATTGGGGTCATGTTGTGGAGTGCTGTCACGTTGATGATGACAGACTGAAGCCGTGCCCTGTTCTGCACCATCCTCACATCTCCATCAAGCTCTACTGTGTTACTTTTGCAGTCACTGTATCAGTATGTCTCCTTGAGAGTCTTCTCTTTTGCTGACCCTCCATTTTTTTCCCAGCTGGAAGTTTTTCTCCAAGGACTGCCCCCTCTAGACAGCATGCTCAATGTCAATGTCAGCACCTCGATGTTGTTGGGTACGGTGCCATCAAGCCGACTTTTGACTCGCAGTGACCCTATGTGACAGGGCAGAACTGTCACGGTAGGAGTTTCGAGGGTGCCAATTTTATGTGAGCAGTTTGCCAGATTTTCCCCTCTGTGGAGCCCCAGGTGTTTGAGCTCACCATCCATTTGATAAACAACTAAGTCTTTAGCCATTGTGCTACCCAAGGCTCTTTGATACAAACCTTACAGGGCTAGAAAACCATCAACAGAATAGCCTCCTGTTGGAAGCTTTAACACGTTGCCGCACACTTTTAAATTGACGACCGTGCTTAGAAACACATTTTGCTGTCATTTGTGGCAATGTGTTAAGAGGCAATATAATGTTTGCCTTTGTTTTTTGTTTTTGTTTTTTTTTCTCCTCAGTCTCTAGAGCTGTCCTTGGCTTGTGGCCCCCTTCCAACAGTGGGACCCTGGCTACCATTGGCACATTCCTTTCTCACACTATGGCTCCCCTGCTTCCTCTCTCCTTTATACAGACCCATAGGACCTTCCCAGATAATTCAGGAGAGCCATTCAATCTCAAGGTCCTTAACTTAATCAAATCTGAAAAAAAAAGTCTCTTTTGCCATGAAAGGAATGTATTAACAGAGTCTAGAAATGAGGAGATAGTCATTGTTCTGTGCATCTCAGTCAGTAACCAGTGTTTACCTGGGGAGCTCCTTGTCCAGCTGTGAGGGCTCCTTTTGTGTTGCTTGGTTCGGCTCTGGCTCCTGGGTTCTCAGTTAAGCACCACTTTGGCTTTTGAAGCAGGCAGATATGATTAAATCGATTGACCTTAAGATTTTTGACCTGTGGATTAGGACTTTTCAGCCCCCTTCTACCATCATTTGTGTCAGTTCCTTAAAATAAACCAGAAAAAAAAAAAATCAGTCTCTCCCTAACTCTCACCACTCTTCTGTTTCTCTAGAAAATTATTAGACTAAGCATTTAAAAAAAAAGGAAAAGACCAAACAAAAAGTAGCCACATCATGACTTCCCTGTCTTGCTCAGGTGTATGTAAATCTGTTCTCAACTCCACTTTCAGTGAATGCATGTTAGCGATTTGAAATTGACCACAGTGAGAGTATTTATACCATGAGAATCAGCAAATGCTATTATTTCGGACTTCTCCAGCTCCTTCTTCATTGTGGAGACCTAAATGCCAGCTTTACAGGCGTACCACTGTTTCCACATGACCAATTTTGGGCAAAGATTTCTGTCTTCTGAGACTCTTTCTTTACTTTTTCTAGGGACTGCTTTCTTAGATTTGGGAAGACCAGTAAGGAAGCCAGTAAGGGTCTTGACCCATCTGAACTGTAGAACATGGACATTAAATCCTATGCTCTTAGGGTTTTCCTTCCTTTGCTCCTTCTTAGCGTTGCTGTTGTTGCTTGTTGGTTGCCCTTGAGTTGGCCCCCAACTCCTGGTGACTCCATGGACATGGAAGGAAACATGGCCTACCTGGTCATCATCCCTGTGATTGGTCGCAGCTCTGACTGTTGTGATCCATGCACGGATTTCTATTGGCTGACTTTTGGAAGTAGTTTGCCAGGCATTTCTATCGAGTTACAATCCTCTTCTGGCAAAGGGAAAGGCATATGGACTTACTTCTTGCATTGTGGTGTTGAGAGACTGTCAGCACACCCTGTCTGTGCTTTGATGTTGATAGACAGCTGTTACAGTCATGTGGTAGCTGCAGTCTTGTTGATGTTTGGTAATTATGCTCATTAATAATCCTCAGAGTCTGTAGAATAGGGCATATTTTGAAGCATGCCAACAAGGTGGCAGCAGTTAATTAAGAATTCCTCTTAATAAAAATGCTCTTTCTTTACTAACTGAAAGATTCCCATAGAATAAGTGTTTTAATCAAACCTCAAAGATTGATTTTTTGTACTTGGAATTTTATCATGATAACTTGTGCCTTTTGAATCACTGAAATTGTGTTTGCTGTTCTGTTTTGAATGGAATTTCAAGCAACTATTTGATCAAGAATGTCTATATAATGGGCAATTGAAGATATTTTTTAAAAATGCAGTTTCTTCCTATTGCTTCAACATGTGCCTAATTACTTCTTTGTGACAGTCCGAAATGTTTCTTCCAATGTTGTTTTCTGAACATCTGAACTGATAAGACCTACATTCATCTCACAAACTTCAAGCATGTTTGAGACATAATTGCTATTATCAATTAAGTTTTCACTAAAATCTCATTAATTAGGTATGTGCTTATTATATTATATCCTCTGTATATAAGGAGTTTTATGAAAGCATTTACAAAATGAAGATTAAAAAAAAGGTTTAGAAAAACTCAGATTAAAAAAAAAAAAGAAAAAAGCTCAGATCCTTTAGCTCTAAAATAATGACAAATGATGAATGAACTTAGACATTCAAATCATCCTCTGATGGACCAGCTTGGTCCAAAAAAGGTTTTCTTATTGAAGTGCAAGGTCCAAGGCTGCTTGTGGAGTCATATGTCAGAGTTCTTGGCGTTACATGTCAGGCCCCTTTTCAGGTGGAGAGCTGTGGAAGCCCAGCATCCACACACACTCTTCTCCTTCATTACACTCTTGCTGAGGCAGCGTTTACTGACCACCAAATTAGTTCATCTTCTTGTGTAGCTCCTGTAGCTCAACAGCCTGCATTTGAGCTGTTAATGTGTCCTGTGTCTACTTCCCCTGAGGCTGCCCTGCTCAGCACTGATGTTTGGAACCAGCACCAGGCCTAACCCACAGAGAGCACTCTGTGGTATTTAGTGGGTGAGTAACTGGGTATCAGTCTTTCCTGCTGTTGACACTGAGATGGTGAGACATTGGGCCAAATTGCACAGAGAGGCCTTGGGTGGGATTAACAGGATTGCAGATAGCAGTGGGAGGGGGAGCTGGAGGTGAGGAGGAGTTTGATACCCAGACAGCCAACATTTATCCTGGTGAAATGCATTTTCCCATTCTATTCCCATAACCACCCTAAGAGGTATTCTTTAACTGATTCTGTAAAGAGGACAATTTACCATTGAGCAGCCATTTCGCTGAGTGCTGACATACAGTGAACAGCATAAAAACAAAAACCAATCGAGGTTATACAGTTGCTGAAGAGAGGGTGGTTGTTACTCTGTGCCGTCAAGTCTAGTATGACTCATGGTGACCTTATGATCAACAAATCTGAACTCTCTTCTATACTGTGGCATTCTCATAATTTCAGGCACACTCATTTCTATTGCTACAGTCACTGTGTCAGTCCACCTCATAGAGGGTTTTCCTCTAGTTCACTGACCTTTCACTTTTCCAAGGATGATGTCCCTTTCCAAGGGACAGCTCCTCCTAACAACATTCCCAAAGTATGTGAGATGAAAATGTAACTAACACAGTAATCAAGTGTGTGACATGTTAACAAATTAGTGGATTTCAATTTAGATTGAATTTTATGCATGTAGTATAAAAGTTTTATACATGTAGTATAAAAATTTCCCATTTCAAACTATCCCCCGAAACACTGATTAAGACCAAGCTACCAAGTTAGAAGTTAGGTTTTTATGGCTGTCCTCAGTGAAGATGCTCAACCGTGACAAAGGTGAGTTAATGAACGTGAAATGTGCAGAAGAGAATCCACTCTAATAAAATATTCCAAGTCGTACAAAATGAGAAGTCTCCGAGCACTGTGGATCTTGAGAATGGTATTTAAACAAACCAAACACACTGCTGTTGAGTTGATTCCAACTCATGATACTCTCCTATCTGGTTTGCAAGGCTATAAATCTTCCTGGGAGAAGCCTTCTCGTCTTTACTCTGGAGCGGCTGGTGGACTTTGGATGAGCAGCCCAGCACGTAACAACACACTGTGCCGCATCTACTCCTGGCGCATGTTGTTGTTGTTGTTATGTGCCGTTGAGTCGCCTGCGACTCATAGCAACCCTATCCGTAGCATGACCAAATCTTAGTAATTATTTGCTTCTCATTTTGTACTACTGGAATGTTTTATGACTACAGTGGATTCTCTTCTGCACATTTAATGTTCATTAACTCAACCTTTGTCACAGTTGAGCATCTTTATTGAGGACAGCCATAATACCTAACTTAGAACTTGATAGTTTAGTCTTAGTTAGTGTTTCTGGGGATAGTTTGAAATGGGGAAACTTTTACACAACATGAGAGCTAATTCAATTTGAAATCCACTGATTATTTTATTAATATTTCACAAACTAAACCAGTTACCTTTGTGTCAATTCGTACCTGTGTTGGCCCCACGTGCAGCAGATTAGAACTGTATTGCAGGAAGTCTTCAAGATTATGACCTTTTTAAACAGTTACACTACTAATGTGGCCAACAGTTTTAAAGTTTGAAGAAAATGGTTTTTCCATATTGATTGATTCATGCTTAATTCCTAGAACAACCACTAAAACATTCACAGTGACATTCACGTTACTATTGTATCACATCATATAAAATATAGAAGCTTTGCAACCACGTAGCTCCCTTTACCTCCTTACCTTTGTGTACAAGCAGTCATGTATATATTATATGAAATTTAAAACCTGACAACTGTAGCAGACAAAGCAGTAATTTTTGTTTCCTATGTAGAAAGCTGGACAATGAGTAGGGATGATAGAAGGAGAATTGATGACTTTGAACTGTGGTGCTAGAGAAGAGTATTGAATATACACCATGAACTGCTAGGAGAACAAGCAGATTCATCCTAGAGAGGATGAGACCAGGCTGCTTCTTGGAGGCAAGGGATTCTGAAGCTTCATTATGAGGAGGGACCAGTCCTTGGAAAGGGACATTGTGCTTGGGAGGTTGGAGGATCAGTGAAAGAGAGGAAGACCCTTCATGAGGTGGATTGATTCAGTGACTGGGGTAATGAGGGTAGGTTTGTCAGAGACAATAAGATTGGCACAAGATAGAGCAAGGTTTAGGGCTGTTGTACATAGGGTCACTACGAGTTGCAGGCAATTTGATGGCATATAACAACAGCAACATGTAGAATATTGAGTTCATATAAGTGATTTTCCCTCTTCTCCAGACATTTGATTTTTTTTAAGTCTTATCTGTCTTGATGGTTCTATGATTCTTGCAAATGCATGTTACCTGTATTTGATCGGAAGGAGCCTTGGTTGCATAGTGACTAAAGCCATTGGATGCTTAACTCATTGTTTTCCACCAGCCTTCTCAGAGGAGAAAGATGTGTTAGTTTGTAAAGCTTTACAGCTTTGGAAAAACTTTATGGTGACATGGCAGTTCTACTCTGTCCGATGAGTGGAAGTTGACTTGATGACAGTGATTTTCTGGTGGATCTGATCTCGCTTTTCTAGATCTTGGTAAGATTATCAGTCTGCTACCCTTGTCCATCACCACAGGAAATAATACAGTGATTTTTTTTCCCCCATTTTTGTAGGAGGTGCTCTAAAATAAAGTTCTTGTATGAAACATGGGTTTTAGAACTGTAAGGTCACTGTAAAGCCTTACAGGGTCATTGTGAAGATCATATGACTTGACAGTATGTAAAACCATGCTGATCAAGTATGTAGAGCTGCACGAATGTTATGGAACTTTTGTTACAAGAAAGCACCAGGGCTTTGGGATAGGACTTTGTTGCTTTATAGGGCAACTTTGCCACTTTGTGTAGTTAGCACTGAAAACAATATTCAGCACTAGGTTTTTGCTAACTGCTAGGTTCTCTTCTCTCTATTGTTTGGGATTCAACTGCTGTGCTATATTTGATTCAATACATGTAACTGATTTTCTGAGTTTACAGTTGGTATATCTGATCATAAAGCTTTTGACTGGGAAGAAGAATAGGAAGAAAGGATTTTAGTCATTTGAAAGATTAAATTATTTTTAGTGATCTTTAGGAGACTGGAGGAGTTCTGCAAGGGAATAAGGGAAAACAAAACAATTTGGCTATTGACTGGAACTCTTCTGGTTATCTCAGCCCCATCCTTCTTCAACACTTGAGAGAAGTTGTTTTTCTCAGCCAGTTAAGCTTCAAGTAAAACTAGCTTGCCTCCTCTTGTTATGACTTTGTTCCAAGAATCCTTTGTGAAGACTTCTCTTTTCACTTAAAGTTCATGTGGTTGAAAATGTCATGTAATTTTTGCCAAACTTAGATTTCTGCCTTGAAGCTCAGACATCAAGGACAATAGAGTAACAGTGTGATAAGGTGGCCCCCTTCATGTGACCTTTCTCTTTGGTTCTTTGTAAAAAAGCAGCTTGAGAGATTTTCCTCCTAAACCTTGAGTAGTTAAGTTTTCTACCTCAGAAGGTTTTGTTACATTTACCCAGGTTTACCGACATTTCCTAGGTAATCGAATGATTTGTGTTTTGACCCTTCTGTCTGGTTCCAAGCTCAAGCCTGCCTCCTAATTGGTATGCATCTTTCAGGTATTGGTTATCACATTATGCAAATAAAATGTAGCTTACTATGCAAATGAATTATCTATGAATTCCTGAGAAGGGATTGGCCAGTTTGTACTCCTGGCAGGAGGCTCACAGCTAACCTCATAAAAGTTTTTGAGACAGAAGTAGAAAGAGAATCAGCAGGATGAAGGAATCAGAGAAGAGACAAAGAAACCTCTAAAGATAGTCACAGGGGTCAGTAAGAATTGTAACACTGAAGACAGTGAGATGTCCACAGCGGGCCTAATAGAAGAGATTCTGAGGAGGTTGGTGGGGAACAGAGAGGGGTGCCAAGAGGAGACCATTCTGAGGGGTCTGAGAAGAAGGCATGGTTGAGAGGAACTGAGAGAGTTGTCCTGCATTGAAGTGGGGAGCCTCTTCCTAGATATTTCCACTGAGTTGTACCATGTTAATTCTTAATTAAACCACTTCACTCTAAATATAGCCTGTGAGTTCTGTGTGGTCATTGCAATGAATCATTGAACTTTACAGAGAAGTAGAGAATGCTGTGAGATGGTAATGTCAGGCCTGGTAAAACAGTCGGTATGCCTGACTTCCACTTCATAGGAATCCGCTTTGGGGTGATTTTCAAGATGTGATTTGTACCTGTGTATTTGTGTGTTTTGGACACCTTCAGGCCTCAGGGGCTCCTTCTATGTCAGAGGCAGCCTTCCTGCAGTGTGGAAGCATCAGGAATGTGTGCAGGCCTTCTTAAACTAGCAAAGCCTCTGGAACCCAGTCTGGGAGACACAATTTTCTTTTTAATTTGGGCCTTTTGTTCCATAACAGGTGATTCTGTTTTAACTGAATCTGGTTAAAGTGGTTTCTATGCAGAATCCCAAAATTCTTGATAATTTAAGGATATTGGAAACCTTTATGGAGCTTGAAAGATTCATCCCCACTTCGTTTCTCCTTCTGTTTTGCTCACATGGCAGTTCCTTAGTTATAAAAGTGCCAGTGTCTGCCCCTTGAGTATCAGTTGCCTTGGCAAGCTTTTCATTTATTGCACCAAATTTACTGTTCTGGGATCCATTTTATTATATCTTGTTCAGAGCACTTGTTTCACTTGAGAGGGAATTTTTAATCATTTGGATTCCTGTAGATTGCAGAGCTGTCTTCCTCATTTTAATGTAGCTTCTTGCCATCTCTTCTTTACCACTTTTGCATGTGATTCTGCTAAATAACCATGGGTAGAAGAGGGACCCATGTGGCAAAATACTATACATTATGAAACTTTGACAGTTGTGTACACACACACACACACACACACACACACACACACACAGATGCCTCCACCCTAACGTCAAGTCCAATTAAACCTTTTCAGAGTACTGATTGTAAATTGACCTAATTAGGTTTCGGGTTTCCTCCCTATGGCTTAAATTCTAGTTTCTTGTCTTAAAAGTAGCTGTAACTTTGAATGGTTGTGTTTTTAGTATAGAGATATTATGCCAATTTTTTTCTTTCATTTCCTCCTACCCTGTTCTTTCCAGTAGACTATGCCCAGAGTTCTCTTTGGGCTCTGCAAAAGAGGAAGATCTGAGATTCTGTGAAATTCTCCTCAACTTACTGTGCTAGGAAAACATTCCCCTGCTCTCCTAAGACTTTTGTAAGCCAATTTATGTTTAACTTGGTAAACTATGGGGTCATTTGTGTCTGAAAAGGCATAGTAATTTTTGTGAATAATGTTCAAGATTATAGACAATGATCTATGAGTGAAATGTCCTTGCTAGCTTGGAAATAGTCATGGAGCCACAGTTAAATACCAGGGATTCTACAGGCGAACTCTGCTGCACTCTGTGGGAGACAGGTTGCAAATGTTGAGCTTCATTAAGCATGCTATACTTACAGCTCAAGAAACACAATAAATTTGTAGGAGAGATTATTCTGGCCACATGTCACCTCCACAGTCTTATAAAATTTCTTCTATCCTGCCAAGGAATTTAGATTTGACATTTTTATTTCCACAATATTTTATATAGATAGAAGTAGATAAATCTCTTTGCAAAAGGAAGAATTATAGATGCTAATTCATTCAATTGAGCTGTAAACATTTCCTTGGATGCTTAATAGGACAAGATGCATAAAGATTAATTAAATGATCTAAAATTTTCAGGCTTCTTTTTCCATCACATAAATGAATCTGTTGCCAAAAGATATCCAGCCCTTGGTAAACATGATCAGTGGTGATGAGGGCACATGGTGACTTGGATCGACTCCATTTCTGAGCATGTTAGTTACAGGGTATAGTTTCTAAAAAAATCCCCACTTGGTCAATATATACCAGATATTTGATAGTCAGTGATTTAACATGATGTCTTCTACCAATTCAAGTTCATTGCCAAATTGATTCCAACTCAGTGATCCTCCATCAGGTTTCACCCTCTCCAAGACAGACCTGTTTGTTTTCTTTGTAGTTCATGGTATGTTCAAGACTCTTCTCCAGTACCCCAAATCAAAGGCATCCGTTCTTCCTTAGTCATTGTCCAGCTCTCTGATGCATAGCAAGTAATACAGTCATACAGTCTTGTAAATTATCAACAGCTGTGGGACTAAGATAAGAGAGAGTGTGCTTCCCACACTGAGTAGAAAGACTTATGTAAGGAAGACTTGAACAGTAAGACTTGCCAGAGACTTGGAGCAAGACCCTTGTGGTGAGACCCAGGTGATGGTGGTGGAGAGACTGAGGCTTCTTAAATTTGTACTGGCCACAGTTAAAGGTTTTGTTGTTCTTGCCGGATGCTTGAAGGAGATGCAGACCTAAAATTGCTCTGAGGCAGATCTTGCTAGATGACTGAGGAAACCAGAGACTTCTTGAATCTGTGTTGCTGAAATGAACTGGGACTTTTACTAAACCTGGACTTATTTTGCCTCCCAAAATCTCCAAACTTATGTCCCTAATAAACCTCATTCTTGGTACCACAGCTATGAGTCAACAACGAATAAACAATCCCCTGGCTGCTGGTGTGGCTCTAAAGGCACCGTGGGGCTCTGCTCTGGGGTCTTTATCTGCTTTCTCCTCTGGGTCAGTGAGGGGCTGTGCTGTTCTCCCTCCTTCTGGCCCTTTCAGAGAGGTGCTCACGGCTCTGTGCTCCCATGTCCTTTCTCCTGCTCCCTAGACACTGCTCCCATGTCCTTTCTCCTTCTCCCTAGACACTGAGGCCGTAAATTGTAATAGAAAACTGGCTTTCTTTCCCCCTTGAAGTCATTGGTGTGTTTGAACTACTGGAGACACATAGCCTTTGTCTTGGCAGCACAGCTCACTACAGACTGCACCGCTAGAGCTCCTGACGTCTGTAGGATGTTGCCACAGTGAGATGGCTAGGGCCTGGGATCTTTAGGAAATAGGAGGCCCAAATGTTACAGCTGTCAAGTATCTGGGTGTTCTTAATTTTTTCTCTTTGCTGAAATCATTGTTCTACGTTAGTTGTTATTAAGCAGGAATTAGAAAGGCTTCAGCACGTTATTCATGGGAGCACACAGCCACAATATGCAAAACAGAGGCACTGTTATTTGTTTCTACCTTACAGGGTACATTTAGGGCCCTTTCAGTTGGCAGCGCAATTCCTTACCAGTTGGCCAACAAAGAATTGAGCTACCACTCAGAGGTACAAGGTTTACTTCCAGCAACTGCTCCACAGGAGAAAGATGGGCATTGTCCTCCTGTGAGAATTACTGCCTCTGAGGACTCACTGGCGGGTCGGCTATGGGTTGATTCTGACTCGATGGCACACAAAACCAACAAGAGCCAGTCAGATCTTGGATTCTACAAAATGTAGGCGATGATAACCTTCAACTCCTTTAGAAGCACATCTGATGACACAAACTGGTGAAGTAGGACTGGGCCTCTTTGGGCCCAGTTTTTCTGTAGGAACTTTCATTTGGAGCAAAAGTGTTACTGCTTTAAGTAAATTGCCAATCTGGATATAGTAAATTATTAGAAAATGTAATCCAAGGAGGAATTATTTACAAATAATGGAAATTGTTTACAAATGATGGAAATAACTTCTCAGTCCCAAGGAAAGTTGACACTTATTAGGCATGGAAAGTTCAAATTCCGTAATTATTATACAGTTTATGCATCAAGAAGATGACACTTTAGTCTTATATGGCTACACTAGATAGGAATGCATTGCATCCAGATGATGGAGCATGAGCTGTAAAGCTACAGAGTTCTTCGGAAAAATGATTGATTCTAAGTCTACACAGGATTAGACAAGTTAAGTGTGGGATGTTTTGTAGTGTTAGAAAGTACAGACTTGGTCAGTAACCAATTGAAAGAGCTCCCAGTGGCTAAAGCTGAAACAACAACAAGTTCTGTTGGAGTATAAAGCACATATCCAAGATAAAAAATGAATGCAAGAGAAATGACAGATCTCCCATATAGAGAATTCCAGGGGTGGAGCATAACTTTTAGACCTCACAGGGTAATGATGGCCTTAGTTCAATGGTGATTACTTTTATAAAACATAGTTGTGGTGTTGGAGAGGAAGAGCACTGAACATACCGTGGATAGCTAAATGAACAAACAGATAAGTCTTGGAGAGGGTGCAGCTGGAGAAAAACATGATGTTGGAAAAGGTGAAGGTTCAGCAAAGGAGTGGAAGATCTTCAGCCAAGGATTGACACGGTGACTGCTGCAATGGGCTGTTGTGTGTCAGGAAGTGTGAGGATGGCACAGGATAGAACAGGGTTCAGATCTTTTGTTCCTAGGGTTACTGTGAGTCATACTTGACTCGATGGCACCTAACAACACCAACAACAATGTAGGGGAGCTCTGGTGGCCTAGTGGCAAGGAGCTGCAACTACAATCCCAGAGGCGCACGGTTCGAATCCACCAGATGCTGTGCCGGGGAAGGAGGGGCAATCTCCTCCTGTACCAGTCAGATCTGATTTGACGGTACACACACACAAAATAATAAAATAAAAAAACAAACAAAAAACCAACAACAATGTATGGGAATAATTGTGTGAAACACAATGTGAATGAAGGAAAATGTGAAATACAATGTATGCAAATTTTGTATACAAACCAATATTAAAATGTCTTAAAATATGAATTGCATGTTGTGGCTTCTTTAATCTCTAAGGTGAAAAGACCTGGTGAACTGTGATCATGAATAGTGATAAGGGGCATGAGGAGAATAGCACTTTATCTTTGAGTCTTTTTCTTCAAACCACACAGTCTTAGTCTAAGCACAAGAATAACATTAGCCAAATCTCATTTGAGGGATCTTTAACAAAATCTCTGACAAATCCTCTTTCCAGTTGCCAAAGTTATCAACACAAAGGCAATCTGAGTGACTCCCATAGTCTTAAGTAATATCAAGAGACCTAGTGGCTCAATGACATGTAATGTTCTGGATGAGATTCTGGAGAAAAATGACATTAGCTGAAAGTGAGGGAAATCTGCATAAAGAATGGACTTTAGTTCATAAATTTAGTTCATTAGTTGTGACAGGTGTTCTTATGTTAGTGTAAGAGATTAACGTTGGAGGGAACTGAGTGTGTGTTATACATAGCTCTTTGCATTTGTTTGATAAGCCTAAAACTATTCTATGAGAAGTTTATAAAAACATACTCACCAGACTGAGCGGGAGTCACTTTTGACTGAATGCTAGAATGCTGAGTCATTGTGCAAATCTGTTTTCTGTGGCTGAGAAAAAAATTACTAACTCAGTCTCACAAGGACAAATATTGTATAAGATCATTACTATAGAATAAGTATAAGGATCCAAGGGGGTAGGAAGAGGGTAGAAACAGAGGATAAGGATGTGCAGCTGGAGGTGGGGACTAATCATGGAGTTGTACAATTCAGTTGGGGGGTTTGAGGGGAAAATGGAAAAATCTGTTCTGGAAAACAGTGTATTCGAAGTTTGTAAATAAACTAGTAGAATAATACTGAAAAAAAAAATTAGCTCAACAAAGACAAACTCTGTATCTGAAAGTTATCAAGAATGTGGAAAAAATCCTTGCCAAGGCCAACTGGTTGAATTTTGAAATAATGCAAAGCCCCTTTGAAATGCCATTGTGCCCAATAAGCCAATCCAAACCAGGCATACTGAATAGTGGTTAATGCATGCAGTTCTGGGTTCACATTTCAGCCCTGTGGTACACTGAGGGATTCTTGCACAAGTAGTTTATACACTTTAATCTCAGTTTCCTTATTAATAAAATTAGTATCATAGTAACACTATACAAGTGACAGTTTCAAAGATAAAACGAAGGTGATAATGTATGTAAAGCACTTAGCACAGTTCTTGTGCTCATTAACTGTTCCACAAATGGCAGCTTTTGTTGGTGATGATAGCCTTTTTTTTTTTTTAAAAAAAAACCTTTCACAAAAATAGTCCATTAACACTGGTCTAATGTTTCTGGCTAATGGCATTAAATGATGCCAGTGGCTAGTTGGGTCTAATTTGGAGGATCTGAGAAAATTCTTCTCCAAAATACCTTTTGCTTTTCAAAATATTTCTTATTTTCCAAATATCTCCAAAATACCTCTTTACCCCTGGGGGAATGAATTTTGTTAAATAATTGTGTTAAACATTACTCTATCTCTTTAAAGCTGCTGTGTCCCTGAATGGAAGAGCAAACTGGCTGTGAATGAGCGTGTGTTTACCATGTAGAGGAACCAGAGCTGGGGATTTGAGGTAGGGAGTTCAGCGAGAGGGAGCAGGCACCCTATTAACTTGTCAAATCCACTGAGAGATGATCCTATTTCTGTGTATCTAAGAAAAAGTTCCTATTTTATGAATAAAAAAATAATTTTGTGGTCTTCTTCTTATTAGCTTCCTGGCCTTAGGAAAATCCCTATGCCATCCTCAAGCTTGATCACAGACTAGACTGTTTGATTTACAGGGTTTTAATAGGTTGGTTTTATTTTTCTGAAATGTTGCACCAGACCTTTCTTCCTAGCACCTTACACCAAAAGCTCAGCTGAGACCCTTTTTAGCATCACTCACAGCTACAAGTAAGTCTGAACTGAGAGATGGGTGAGAGTTGCTTGCAAGGTGCATTGGCTAGCAGCCTGCATGGAGGCAAAGAATTCTACCGCTGAATTATCCATGTCCCCTTAGTACACAGGAAGTTTGTATTCATGTACATATGGAAATATATATAGATCAAAAGCATCATTTCCTAACTTGCTATTTTCTAAAGCATTTTCACATATTTGCATGTTAACAACGCATCTTTGTCCAAGAAGCTGGATCTCTGGAACTTGGCTTTGAAGAACAGTGCTAGCCAATTCACCTGAAACTGTTGCTGTCAAATCAGTCTCAGCTCCTAGCAACCCTATAGGGTAAAGTAGAGTTGTGGGTGAAATCTTATGAGGTAGTTCTGCTCTATCCTGTAGGCTGTAAATCTTCACCCAAGTCGGCTGCATTTTTTTTTTACATAGAGTGGTTGGTGGTTTCAAATTGTTTTATCTTTCGGTTATCATTGAATACATAACCTCAGTACCATCAGAGATGACCTTCTTTTTTTTTCCCTCCCTCCCCTCCCCCCTAGAGATGACCTTCTTAACTTCATTTATTTGTCTCCACTTAATTGTCCTTTTCCTGCTGCTCAGGATATATTACATCAACATCTCTTAACCCCCACTGAAAGTCTGAGCATGTTTCTGTTGTTGGCACATGTTACCATAAAGCTTCTGACCATGGCTCAACCCTTTCTTAACTATGTATTCCCAGGGTTTCTCCTCTTTGTTTTGCAGAATTTCTCCAAGACGCCATGAACTGAGCAAGTCTTGTTAGGTATTAATTAGGGAAAACAAGGGCTTCAGGGGTAGTGATGTTTAAGGAATACAGTGGTGGACCAGGTTAAGGAGGATTCTTTTCTGCAGGACTTTTCCCAAGCCTCATGTTAGCTGATGCACATTTTGAGTGTCTGGCAGGGCAGGAGGTGCAGTTCTTCTCCCCAACATGGGAACCCCATCTTTTTGTGGTATCTCTTGAGGCTAATAATGAAGGATTAGTGTTCTTAGGCATGTACTTGACAAAACTTTCATTTCATACTAATTTCCAAGGTCTTTACATTCATCAGACCTGCCATAAGTCATCTCCAGCATAATTTGCATGTTATTAAATTTTCCTTCATATCATTTCTCCTCCTTGTGTGTATGTTTGCAGTTTTTTAAATAGCATAGTTGAACCTCTGTAGAACTTAGAGTTTTCTTTTAGCCACATAATCTCCTGGATTGGCACTGAGTTATTAGCGAGTTGTCCATCACCTGTACATATTATGAAAGCAAAAGCAGATTGCTACTGAACTCTGAGGTAGAGCAAATCACTGCAAATGATGATAGAAAAAAAATCCAATTCAGGTCTTAATAATTGCTTTCTTACAGGAGTCCCACTATGTGGACTTTAATAGAAAACAACTGAAAATCTTCATGTACTTGTTAACCGTTTGTTTTTTTTTCCTATAGTCACAGACCTTCTTACCATTTGGGGAAACAATATATCTCAAGTCATCCAGTTTGTCTGTTGTGTACATTTCTGTATGCAAGAATATCTGGTACAGAAACATACAGTTAAAAATGAGTATATCCTACTTTTTCTGGAAAAGGAAACACACCTAACAGTAATTTTGAAGTTTAAATACTGTAAACAGAGTTGTTGCAAGATCTGCTGAAAAGAAAACCCTTCCATGTAAGATGGGAGCAGTGGTGGTTCTGTGGTAGAACTGTCTTCTTCCATGTGGGAGACAAAGGGTTGATTCCCTGCCATTCCACCTCACAGTTCAGTGGAAGCTTAGATGATGCCATGATGCCGAATAAGTTGCAGTGCAGGTTTCAGGCTAAGACAAACTAGGAGGAAAGTCCTGGCGATTAATTTTGAAAGAGCCATTGAAGACCCTATGGATGTAATGCTTCAGCCTGCAGTTAATAAGAGGGTGAGGCAGCATTTCATTCTGTGGTCCACGGGTCATTATTAGTTGGGAGCTGACGTGATGGTAGCCAATAGCAATAGAATAAATGTCAGCCAAACAACCTAAGGGACAGTGGCTGAGACCATGTTCCTTTTCTCCTGTAGCTCAGGGGAAAAGGAAAAGATTCATATGTCTCTGAAACTGTTGTTTACCAAAAATGTGTACCATAGCACGGATCAACTAATTTGAAGTCTTTGGATCCTTTTGAGGACTTTATTTATTAACAACATATAAACTAACAGATGTGTTTGTTGTCATAAAATGTAAGCATATTGAGGATGTAATTTTCACAATTTATCATCCCTCCTAATGATTGTTAACATATTATTTGATAAAAGGAGTGGGTGTCTGGCCTTTTAGTTGAAATACAGAACAGAAAATAATGTTGGACAGCAATTACTGAGGGAGATAAATCCCAGCTCTAGTTTGAGACTTCAATTTGGTCAATACCTTTCAAAAGGTTTTAAGGAACTGGAAAATTTAAAGATAGATTTTTTGGCAATGTTTTGCTTTAAATTTAATAAATATAAATGCACTTAACTTACTGCATCAGTATTGAGTCACTCTTGGGTCAATATCAGCTAGTGACTAGGTATTTATAGATTAATCACCAGGCCTAAAGTAGGGTCTCAGATTCTAGTTTGAGACTTGAGTTTGGTGGAGATCTTTCAAAGATTCTTGAGAAACTGGAAAATTTTGAGATAGATTTTTTCCAATGGTTTGCTTTTAATTCAGCAAATATTAATGCACTTAACTTACTGGGTAAGTATTGGGTCACATTTTAAGTTGTGCCTTATCCAGGCGATAGTCTTTGCAATCGCTTGCTATGCATCAGAGAGCTGGACAGTGACTAGGGATGAAAGAAAGAAAATTGATGCTTTTGAGCTATAATGCGGGAGAAGCCAGGAAAACAAACTGATTTGTACTGGAGAGGGTGAAGCCAGCCTGCTCCTTGGAGGCAAGTATTCTGAGACTTCGTCTGACATACTTTGGGCATGTTGCAAGAAAGGTCTAGTCCTTGGAGAGGGACCTCCTACTTGAAAGGGTAGAGGGACGGAGAAAGAGAGGGAGATCATCGATGAGATGGATTGATACAGTGACTAGGGTAATGAGGCTAGCTGTCTCTGAGACTGTCAGGTTGGCACAGGATAGAGCAAGTTTCAGGGCTGTTGAACATAGGGTCGCTATGAGCCACAAGCAACTCAACAGTAAATAACAACAATTGTGTCACTTAACTTATTGGGTAAGTGTCAGTATCAGCTGGTGACTAGGTATTTATAGATTAATCACCATGCCTAAGGAAAGGTGTAGAGCAAAGAGGCTAACTCTCTGGGTCCTCAGAAGATGGGAAGACAAAGCCGTAGCTCATGGCGAAAGTTCAATGGCAGCACACTAATCAAGGAATACTGAGACAGCCTAGAAATTTCGGTATTTAGCCTTGACAAATATCATGTCTGTCTTGATCTTGACTGCCAAATGACGAAAGAGGGTCACTGTGGCCTGAAGAGGTGTAGGAAGGTTGGATGTCATTGTACTCAGTACCATTTTTCACAATTGTAACTTCACTTTCTGAAAAGCAGGACTCTAAGGCATGCTAAATGTAGGGAATGATAAGGACAGCAAGTGTCAAGGCTTCAAGTAATGTGGAATTGGGGGTAAGTTATCTGTGTCTCAAATCCTCAGTTCATCATTAATGTAGGAATAGTTACAAGATGACTAGTTCATCTTATATGTATTTATCTATAACTATTCATAAGATGAATAGGTATATGATTTAGTGTAGTTACCACCACACTAAAATGAGATAATACAGTGAAGTGTTCCACAATAAAAATTCTTTACGTGATGTGAGCCCCTTATTAAGGTTCTCACCAGTTGCCAGCTGCTATAATATTTGTTGTAAACAGCCTTACTGGTAAACTCTTATTTTGGGTGAGGAATAAAGTCTGCTGAATCAGTAATGGGGTTATATGATGAATAAACTTCTTTTATTAAAAACTTTTTGTTGTGCTTTAAGTGAAATTTTACAGAACAGTTTGATTTTCCATTCAATAATTCAGACACATTATTTGTTTGATGCCCTTGCTTACGGCCCCCACGTTGTAATCATATTCTTTCTACTTCCTGCCTGCCATTCTTGTTTCCTCTCATCCTTCTATCCTTTCCTTCCTGCCTTCTCAGCATCGTGCCTGCCAGTTTCTGCTCTTTTGATCGTGTGTGGTTGAGTATTCTGGGGAGGAAGTACCTCCCTGGTATTACTGTTCACCTTGTAAGTCTCCTTTTTGTTTGGCTGAAGGTCCTGTCTCAGGGCTCGAAGGGTCACTAAGGTCTGCTGTCTTGGGGGTTCCACCAGTCTGTCAGGCCAGCAAACCTGGCCATTTTTATGTTCTTGAGTTTTGTACCACATTTATCTCCCACTCCAGGATTCTCTCTGAGGGACAAGCAGCTACAGCCAGGCACGATCTAATTCTTCAGGTTCATATGATCATGGTGGCAGAGGTTCTGGAGGCCCGTTAGTTCTGTGGAGGAACTTAATTTCTAATTTTTAATTACAAAACATCTTTTTTAATTTATGCCCAGTGCTGCTTGCGGGAGGCCCGAGATGGTAAAAGATCTGTCTAAGTAAGGAGGAATTTGTAATATTCAGTTCCTCAATGTATAATGATGATGGTCGTGTTAGGTGTGTTTTTTTCCTGTGGAAATAAACCGAGACAGGAGCTGCTCCTGGGACTGGCACATCCTGTTGGTTGGTTGTCGGAGGTCAGAAGCCCAGGCACTTGGACTGAAAGATCATCGGTGCTAATCTATTCTGTTTTGTTGTAACCGACCCAAGAGAAGGGTAATTACCAGATATAATAATGCTTGTCAGAGGCGGTTACTGAAAACCGCTGCTGCTTCAGCATAATCAAGACGACAGAAGTTACAGGATGATTTTCCTTGCGAGTGGCACCCACTCAGAATGCTAATTAGGGGAAGTAAGAGGAGTGTGGCTCAGGGACTGAGAGCTGCACTTCCCTTTAGGGAGGGAAGATGAGAGAAGAAGGAGGAGGAGGAGGATTTTGACTTACCTGCCTTGTGGTCCATGCTGTAATTATCCAGATGGATTGCAGGCTCTTTGTTGTTCTTATGTGCTGGTTTGGTAAAGAGATGCATAGGAATCTTCAGTGGAGTGAGAGCCAGCTTTTCTTTTGGAAACTCTAGAGGTGTTGTTAGACTTGGAAATATCTTGGTATATGGAAAAAAAAATCCCTTTTTAGTCCAATGTCTGTGGAAGCAAAATCAAATATATTGTCCAACTCCTTGGTGGAGATTCAGCAAGAACAACCATCAACAAAATCCCAGCGATTTAAAATTACAGTCTTTAAAGATGAAAAAGAATTATGGTCTGTACCTATAGGGCAAAGCAGTTGCCACTTCAACATTGTTCACATGTGTAATTTAGTGACATTAATGTTTATCATGTGGTTCAACCAGCGCCTTATCCATTTCTTCTTTTTCCTACCACACTTAATGGAAACTCGTGCTCTTTAAGCAGCAGGCCCTTTTTGTTGACTTCTGCATTCTCTGGATGACCTCAAAATAGCACTTGAATCCGACGGCAAATAGTCCTGAGAACTAAGACTCAGCATCATTGGAAATGAATGTTCTGTGTCTTTGCTTTTATTTGCTACCATACAGGAAAATGAAAACATTTATCTAAAAAAATATTAATTTTGACCTATATATTTCTGTTGTCCAGGTGGCCATAACAGAGGACTTTTTACATGCTAGACCCTGTTTGAGCAGTCTGTGAGAAAAAAAAAATGTAATCCCCATAGCAACTCTGGTGGCCCAGGGGATAGGGAGTTGAGCTGGAGTGATTTGAATTCATCTGCTACTTTGCTGGAGAAAGAGGGACAATCTCCTGCCATGCAATTTACAGCCTCTGGAAAACCACTGGATATCAGCTATACCTGGCTTCTAGCTTCATCTCAATAAGTTTTTGCTTGTTCTTCATAGCATGCTAAGAGGCTTGCTAAGATTCGGCTTAGTCACTATGTATGAATACCTATCTCTTTTTCAGTGGGGAAACTGAGACTTTGGAAGAAAAAGTAATTTGGCCATGGGTACAGACCAAGCAAGTATTTATAGAAGAGAAGAAAGCCTAAAGACGCTAAGTAATGCCACTGCTACATAACTTTTGAGTGATGGAACCAGAATTCAGATCAGTTTAAGGAAATGCATTTATCAGTGAAGGAACGTCTGGACAAGTTGGAGATGTAGACATTGCCTGCACAGCAGGATGGGAGCAAACTGGCCCTGATGGAGGCAGTGTTAGGCAGCCCAACTCTGGCTGCACAAAAGACAGGTAGCCTGGAATGCAGCCTGCATGCTGCTTCCAGCAGTTGACTTGGAGATATGAAGTGTGTGTGTGTGTGTGTGTGTGTGTGTGTGTGTGTCCCCATTATGAATGTCTTACCCAGAAAGTTCCTTGTACACAAGAGTCAAGTGTTGCACAGTGATTAAGACCTTGGCCTCTGGAGCTAGATGCAAGAACAGAACCCAACCAACCAATGTACCATCCAGCCAAATACTCACCCAACAAACCAACCAACTAAGCACTTAAACACAAGCCAGTTGCCTCTGAATCTAAAGTTTGAACTAAAGTGTTTCAGAGGTGAACTGAGGCAACCACCTTAAAATCGTGTATTTAATGGTGGTGCAGCTGGTCAGCTTGCTTGTTGTGACCATGGACAGACATCAGGTAATTTGGGATGAATTTGACTAAAAATGGAAAGAGTTCTCTTGACAACAGCCAGTGCTCAGTCTTCTCTTGTTAGTTCCCATGGTCCCAAATTATTTGCAGCCCTTTTTCTGTTCCTTTGCTCATTCTGGAGTCCGTCGCCAGCCTCCACTGCTTCGAAACCACTGGTGGGGCAAGGATATGGAAGGAAATTTCAGGTTTTAGTCCTATTTCCATGAGACTTTACAGGTCTCCTCATTTTAAAGACTTCACAACTGAGATCACATTTTTTGTTAGACTCATTATTAAAGTAACTGAAGTATTTGATAGCTCTGAGTAAAAGAAAGATTAATTAGAATTGAAAGGGGGAAAAAGACATACACAAACAAAAAAACCCGAAGCATGTATTTCCTTCTCTCCTCCCTTATCCAGCACCCCTCCTAATTCAGCCTCCTCCAGAAATGAAGCAGTAATGTAGAAAGAACTTGAGCTCTGATTCAGCTTCGCCATTCTTTTTTATGTTTTAGCTTTATTCTTTTTTGATAGACTTAATTGTTTAGATCAATTCTAAGTTTGTAGAAAATTTGCAGGAACTCCAGAGAGGTCTCACCTGCTCCCTCTCCATTCTTGCATGACACAATATTTCTTCCTATTATGAACTTTCTACATGTGTGTGGTATATTTGTCCCAACTGATTAGACAAACTCTTTTTAATCAACAGTTTGCTCCTTTGTTTTCTTAGAAAAGAAGTGTCAAAAATCCAGGCCATTGGATTTGTGCACTTTCTGCAGTCTTTATTTTCTTGATTTCTCATTCATGGTGAGTCTCACTCTGTTCCTCTGTCCATGGTCTTTCATGGAAAATGGCACCTACGTCCATCGACTAGACCAGACTCAGGCTTGATTCCTTGTCCAGACTCTGGGCATTGGGAGTTTTCACTGGGAGGTGCATGGTGTCCCCTACCCTTTCCTTCTCTCTGAAGCTGGCAGCTGTTGATGCTCGCTGCCTAGACCCAGTAATTCACTGAGCTCGCAAAGTGGTAATTTTCTGATTCTCTGGCTTATGTTTTTTGTGTAAAATAAGCTGGGCGATTTCTAGAAATGGTTCTTTCATCTCCTGTTTGGTTACTCATACAGTGTAGTTCATGAAAAATAGACTGAATAAACCCTAGATTCTTTGCCTTTTCTCATTAGCATTCAGGGTCCCGTGAATCTTTTCCCTCTAGTTGGAAGCAACCAGTGAGGTCTTTTCCCAGTGCCTTTGTGAGTACTGAATTGAAATGTGTTTCATGCCTTACAGATAGTTGCAGTTAACACCTTTAATAACCTATAAATGTTTATTACGGAGACTCTACCTGAGGGACTCCATTTGAACTTAAGATCCTTCGACAGTTCCTTTGCTATATGTGTGGCAGGATCTTCCAGGATTAGAGATTTCCTGTCCTAGACCTACATTAACCATTTTTCTCTAAGATATCTTGATTTTACACAGGAAGAAGTACTATTCCAAGATTGTAGACTGGATTAAGGTTAGGGCTAGGTCTGGTTGTTTCAAGCAAACATTCTTATTTGGCTCGTTACTATTTATAGGCCTTGTAGAGGGAAAAGCTAAAATCTACCTAGCTTATGTACATATATACACATATGACATGGGTTGTTGAAAGAACAAATATGTCATGGACAAAGTGCTCCTTAGAGGCAGGCAAGAATGGTGAAACTTGGTCTCACATACTTTGTGCATGTTGTTAGCAGGGGCCAGTTGTTGGAAAAAGACATCCTGCTGGGAAAGGTGGAGGGTCAGAGAGAGAGGAAGACCCTCAACAAGGTGGATTGATGCAGTAACTAACAGTGGGTGTAAGTACGTCAGAGATGATGAAGAGGACATAGGACAAGGCAGGGTGCAGATCTGCTAGTCAGAGGGTTCTTGTGGCTTGTGGTTGTGATCAATTTGATGGTACCTAACAGCATCATGCTTGGTAGGGTGGAGGGACAGCGCAGGAGGGGAAGACCCTCTATGAGGTGGATTATTGATTCAGTGACTTGGGTAATCGGAATGGGTGTGTCAGAGGCAATGTGATTGGCACAGGATAGAGCAGGGTTTAGGGCTGTTGTACATAGGGTTGCTATGAGTCGCAAATGACTTGACGGTACATAACAACAACAACAACAGCAACAAGAACAAATATGTTTATGCGTACGTTTGTATGTCCATGTACTCATACCCCCCCCACACACACACGTTACAAGTAGAAAAGTACAGCCTACTATAGATAGTCCACACCTATTTTCCAGTATGCCTGCAATTTTTTTTTTTTGTTACTTGAAAAAAAAAATAAGTATTTTGAAGCTTTTGAAATCATGGAACCTCTCTAGTTAGTGATGGAACAATCAGGACTCCTCTGAAAGTATACTGAGCAAATAGACCTGATTGGGTTCCCCAGAATGTTGGGTTTTTTTTCCCCAAATCAACTTGTACTCAATATTTTTGAAGTCTGAAGTCTGATGGAAAATCTGTAACCACAAAAAAATATCTTGCTGGAGCAAGTCAATTTATTGTCAGCACCATTCTTTTCTTTTTCTTTTTTGACTTGCTTTTTATGACAGGCCGATTTTGTTCTTAGATGCACGTGACCCTCCTGTTTGTATTGAGATGACAGACTGGCATTGCAGTCAGTGGTAGAGAATGAGTCAGCATCTTCCAGGACAGCCTATGTGGGTCAACAAGAGTACTTGGAACCTTTCCCTCCACATTGATCCCGTCTTCATCACCTCCTGTGCTCATTTCAGAAGTAAAGGAGCCTTGTTACCACAGTAAACAGTGCTTGATTTTTATCTGCTCTAGCGGAGAATGCCCATCTTTACCCTTCACAACAGCTGGTGGATACAAACTGCCTGCCTTTGGGTTGGCGTTACAATTCTCTATCCACTAATCTTCCAGAGCTATGGGTGAAATGAAGCAGAGAAAACCATTTATTATGTCTTAGCATTTTTCAATTGAGTACAATTTTAAAGCTTGAAGTAACAGCAAGATTTCCTACCTTGCACAATGTGAATGGAGGAATATAATGTATATAAATGAAACACAATGTATGTGATTTTGTATGTCAATTAAAAAAATATTTCCTACCCTGCCTATACATACTTGTTGAGAAGCCTGAGGGGTCAGTAATAGAAAGTGATACATATTTGTACTGTGGGTCAGAAAAATAATTTATTCACTTGAATTTACCCAATTTTGAAAGTTCTACTTTCCCAGTAATGAAGGAGACAAATATACTTACATTATCTTAGGGAGCTCGGGTGGTGTAGTTCTTAGGAAGTTGAACTATAAACCAAAGGCTGTACTTCTCTGGTAGTTTCAGTTCACTAGCTGCCCCTCAGGAGAGATGGGCAGTCTCTCTTTGGGCATTTTACAGCCTCCAGAACCCCACTGGGAGAGCCAGCTTTGTGTTGGTTTTAACTTGGTGCTCATGGGTTGATTTGTTGAGCCTTATCTTGATGTAGAGGAAAAACTTTCTCAAAAATTTCATACAACGTGGCGCCAATACACTTGCTTCCATTTTACAGTTACATACACCCCCTTCCCCAGTGCCAGGATGCATTACAGGTGCCACCAAAGCATGCTGGTGAACCTCAGAGGTGAAAAACAGGGCTTACACATATGTGTGCTATGTACGTTCATAGATAACATGTGTCAGGAAAGGGTTATACAGGTATACCTCATTTTATTGCCCTTCAGTCTATCGTACTTTTCAGATATTATGTTACTTACATATTGAATATTTGTGGCCATGTTTCATTGGGCAAGTATATCAATATGATTTTTCCAGTAGGCTGTTCTCTCTTTATGTCCTTGTATCAAATTTGGTAGCTCTTGCAATATTTTAAACTTTTGAATGAAGTTGTCACACACTTAACGGGAAACATTGTGTTGTATCTGAGTGGACTGGGAAACCAAAAATTCCTTCGTGTGGCTCTCCTTACTGACTTGACTGCAGTGATCTGAACTGAACCCTCAGATATATCTCAGGCAGGCCTGGACTAGTTTACTAAAGGATAGGCAGATTCTTTTTTAAAAAAACATTTTAAAATTTTTTGTTGGTCTGTTTACAAAGTTCAAATACATGATGTTTCACACTGTTCTTCATTCACATTGTGTTTCCTCAATCATTCCCATGCACTATGTTTTTATGAAATCAATTACTATTGGGCCTTGCTCATCATTACCTTATCTTTTCAGGTCCTTGGTAGGTCCTTCCCATTTTCGTCCCCCTCTCCCTCCAACCACCAAATTGTGAAACCCTGTGGTTATGTCCTTACCCATCCTCACCCCTCTGCTCCCACTCCTTTCCCCCTTGGGTCCCCATACATGTTTTCCTAGTTATCCTTCTATTTTTATCGTAATGGTCTTATGCAGTATTTGTCTTTATTAGACTAAGTTAGTTTACTCAGCATAATGCTCTCCAGTGTCTCCCAAGTTATGTAGATAGTTTCAAAATCATTGCTCCTGAGTGCTGCATAGTATTCCATTGTGTGAATGAACCACAGTTTCTCAATCCATTCAGTCGTGATTGGATAGTTGGACTGTTTCCATGTTCTTACAATGTTGGATAATGCAACTGTGAACATTGATTTACAGCTCTCCACTTGTATCTCAATTCTGATTTCCTTGGGATATATTCCTATTAGTGGAATAGCTGTGTCATACGAAGTTTCTGTGTTCAGCTTTTTGAGGAAATGCCTAACTTCCTTCCAAAATGGTTGTACCATTTTACAGTCCCACCAACAGTATATGAGAGGACAGGTAGAAGAAACTTGCAGAGGAAACCTTTTTATTTTCCCTTAAGAAGTGGTGATGCGATGAAGGGAAGAACTGCCCAGCTTTATATTGTGCTTCTTGAACTGGCCTTTGTAATAGACCTTACCTGAGAATAACTTAGTCATGCTGCAGGTCCACTTGTATACCGACTCTAGTTCTCCTTATTGTAGAAATGTGGTCCAAGTGTGCCATGAGCACTGAGGAGGGGGTCATCGCATTTCAGTGGCCAGGAACGACTGGCTAGTGTTTTGGCTGCCCCTTGGCCACTAAGTTTCCATTTCACTCTCTTTCTCTTGGTTTAGGATTCTCTGATCTGTCTTTAAATTGCTCAAGTGGCCAGGGACTCTTTTGCTCACACGTCACTGCAATTCCTTAAGACAAGGCTTTTCTTTTTCTCTCTAGGAGTTTCTGAACTCCCAGAGTACAGAGTTTTCTTTCTTTTCTCTGTCAACCCTGAAGGCCGCCTGCCCTGAAACCCAAAACAGCCTCTCTCTGCTCTTTGCTTTGTTCTCATCCGGGCCAGGTTTTGTCACTTTTATCTTCAATGTGTCTGTGTCCTATTACTGATCTGTGCCATGAGTGAAAGCATGTAACACATTCTTGTGTCCCTCCTACCCTCAAGCTTGTAGTTGACCAGTGGCACCACGAGGGAGGTGGTATGAGCTTCCTCAGGCTGCTGTAACGAATTACCACCAATTGGGTGGATAAAAATAGTAGCTGTTTATTTTCTTGAAGTTATAGAAGTCAAAGATTAAGATGTCTACAGGACCATGATCCCTCTGAAAGCCCATTGAGAAGAATCTCTCAGCTTTTGGTGTTTCTATCAGCTCTTGGCATTCATCAAAGCCTATAGAAAGAGCACACCAGGCTCTGCCTCCATTGTCAAATGGACAACTTCATCTGTGTCTCAGTGTGTCTCTCTTTTTCCTCTGTCTGAATATCTTCTCTAAAGACAACATTCCTATTTTGATCATAGTTCAGCCTACTTCATTGTGACCTCATGTTGCAAAGACTATATTTCCAAATAAGGCCATGTTCAGAGGTGACAGGGGTTAGGATCTGAGCAAATATTTTAGGGAATATAAGTTACTACACAGCCAACGTTTTGAGGTGGAGATATTGGAGGTAGAGGAGATTCAACAGTGAGACAGGTTGATCAGTCATAGAAATCTGTCCGTATTTTATGAGACTTTGCTTGTCAAAATGGAGCTACACAGATGTTTGCCTTTTCTGTGACCCTGGGGTTTTGTCTGGTCCTTTCTTGATTGATTCTGTGCCCATCTTGTTATATGTGGCTCTGAAATTAGACTTCTAATAATTAAAGATGCAGAGCCGCCCCAGAGTTGACCAGCTCTTTCAGGCAGTGTTGCTGAGAACATCTTCTTCATGTCAGGATGACATTTGGAAATACTGCAACACCGTGTTTTGAAAATGTTTATTTGTTCAGCTCAGCTATCCTTGTGCTGTTACTTCTTTTGAGAGTAAGAGGTTCACGTTGAGTCTTTTTTCCTTCCCTGTTACATGTGCTAGGATTTGGAGAAAATATTTATAGATTAGTGTTTGTGCAAGGGCTTTTGGGAAGACTCTGTGGGTAGCAAGATTGAGTTAAATTCCATCTCTAAGGCAGGAATGCTCCATAAATTCATGTTGTTGTTATGTGCCATCGAGTTGCTTGCGACTCATAGTGACCCTATGTACAAGAGCCCTAAAAGCCATTCTGTCCTGTGCCAACCTTGACGTCTCAAACACACTCATTCTCACCACTCCACAGAATCAATCCATCTCATCTAGGGTCTTCCTCTCCTGCGCCATCTCTCCACTCTCCCAAACATGATGTCTTTCTCCAAGGACCAGTCCCTTCTTGCAACATGCCCAAAGTATGTCAGACGAAGCTTCAGAATCCTTGACTCCAAGGAGTATTCTGGCTTGACCTTCTCCAAGACAAACCTGTTTGTTCTCCTAGCAGTCCATGCTATAGTCAACACTCTTCTCCAGCACCACAGCTCAAAGGCATCAATTCTCTTTCTGTCATTGCTATTCACTGTCCAACTCTCCAATGTATAGCACGTAATTGTGAAGACTATAGTCTGGATCAGGTGCACCTTAGTCTCCAGCCTGGCATCGTTGCTCTTCAGTACTCTTGAGAGGTCCCTCACAGCTGACTTTCCCAATGCAATTCGTCTCTTGTAGAGCTTTCATTTAAAATGCACATGCCCTATGTATCCTTGCAGCTAGTGACAAGATCAGACCTAGGATGGACTAACAAATAGGACTTTCCCCCAACTTTTCCTCGAGCATGTTGATGCTGGTGGAGACTGTTGGAGAAGCATTATTCTAGAGGGGTACTGCCCCTACAGATAACATGTAGGTCACCATGGTTATATGCGTGATCAATCTCTTGAGGGTCACTTTTAATTTCTAGATAGGGAATTGGACTATTAAATGATTCATTATTGCACAGTTCAATGCTTCCTCCACATCTCCTTTTATGTAAGCGTAAGACCAGTAAACTAGTGAACTATTTTTGCTTTTTTGGAAGGATGCAGTATATTTACTCTTAGGGGAATAGTGATTTATCCAAATGCAGTCTTCTGGTAGATTCTCTGGTTATTTACCTGTGTGTGCTGATGGGCAAAGACAGGCTCGGGGAAGTTAATTAACCTCTCTGAGTCCTTGTGTATGAAAATGTGGATGATAATATTACCTAAGGCACCAGATTATTTTGAAAGCTAACTGCTAGGAATAATGCCAGGCAAGTCCTATATACGAAGAGTCCATTGGCATTAATAGTATTAAGACTATCACCATTAATCCCACTGGATCTAAAGTAGAAATCTTTATTGTCAGAAATGCACAGGAATCAATAAGAAATGTATAGGAGAGCACTGTGTAAAGCAGTTTGCATGCTCTAAAGGAGTTGCAATTCCTGGATGCAATTTCTAGGATGAGCAGAGTCCTTTATCTACAATGCAGATGCTTTATCAGTGGAATCTACTGTGAAGAGCATTAATAGGACGTCTCCCTGTCCTCCAGCTCCAGCTCAAAGGTGCTGCCAATTGCAGATAAAAGCATTGGCATAATCTCAGTTGACTATTGTCTGATTCCTTAATCTCACCATCAGTGAAATTATTATTTGGTTGCTGGAAGAAGACAAACATCTACATCTTTCCCCATGCGGAATAGCTATTTGATTTCTGTTGCACACATTTTTCTTTGAGGCTCAAAATGACCTAACCATCTCCTCCCTTCCTTCCTCCCCTACTTTGAACATGGAATCTAGTTTTATTTAATGGTAATGTTTAAAGAGTAAAAGAAAGCTGAGAGCCAGTCTGGCATTAAAGCCATCTAAGCCTTTAAATAAATATGTGGCTGTTGTCTTGAGACTTTCCAAACTGAATTTGGAAATCACTCTGGCATCTTATAGAGCTTACATCTGTAAGAAGAAGACAACAAATGATCCTGTATGTTCCTAATACTATGGTGGCTGTGCTTGCAGCTTTGGAAGAACACAATGAAAGGCAGCACAAGGACTTGCACTGGTGTCCACACAAGTAGTAACCACCTTGCTGTTTGAAATAATGTTCCAGTTACAGAAGATTGACTTAGAGTTTAGTGTGTTATCATCGTCATCATCATCATCAACCATCATCTGTGCTCTGAGAGGTAATCTCTTAACAGATCTCCACACGTCTTTTACTTCAGTCTATCTCATACCACAATTCCAGAAATACTTTTTCTTTCTTTTTTTTTTAAATTATACTTGTTTATTTACAAAATTCAAATACATTGTTTTCCAGAACAGATTCTTCCAATAAAGTATTTTCATCAGCTCACTGTCTTAGAATTCCAGCCTGGCTCTCCATTCCCTGACATAAAAACACAACATTTGTAGCTTTTTATCCAAGACCCTCCCCTGTCTGGTCTCCAGCCTTCTTGAGGGATGTCCACGCCAGTGCTTCCCAACAATAATGATTGAGAATTGATTTCACATTCTCTTCCTTGGGCCTTATTTTGTTTTATTTGGCCCTTCCCACCTCTACTGCTGGGTTATTGTTGTTATATGCCATTGAGCTACTTGCAACTCATAGCGGCCCTATGTACAATAGCCCTGAAACCTGCCCTATCCCGTGCCAACTTGACTTTCTCTGACACGCCTACCTTTATTACCGCAGTCACTGTATCCATCTTATTGATAGTCCCCCTCCTTTTCTCCCTCCATCCACCTTTCCAAGCGTGGTGTCCCTTTCCAAAGACCTCCTTGCAGCATGCCCAAAGTATGGCAAGCCTCAGAATCTTTGCCTCTAAGGAGCAGCATGGTTTCACCCTCTCTAGGACAAACCTGTTTGTTCTTCTGGCAGTCCATGGTATATTCAACATTGTTCTCCAGCACCACAGCTCAAAGGCATCAATTCTCTATTATCCCTAGTCATTGTTCAGTTCTCTGATACGTAACAGGGAATTGTGAAGACTATGATCTGGATCAGATACCTTAGTCTCCAGGCTGACGTCATTGCTCTTCAGTACTCTGGAGAGGTTTTTTTGTTGGACAGTGAATAGGGATGATAGAGAGCCAACTTTCCCTGTGCAATTTGTCTCTTGAGTCCCTGGCTGCTGGTACAAAGAATGGTGACTTTGGAGCCAAACAAAGTAAAGTTGTTAACAATCTCAATATCTTCACTGTCTATCATAATGCTGCCAGTCGGCCCAGTGGTGAGAATCTTTGTCTTCTTGATATTGAGCCTCAATCCATATTGAAGGCTGCAGTCCTTGATCTTCGCAGCAAGCACTCAGGTCCTCCGCAGTTTCAACAAGCAGGGTTGTGTCATCTGCGTAGTGCAGGTTGTTGATGAGTCTTCCTCTAATCCTGCTGCAGCATTCTTCCTCATACCGCTCAGTGTCCTGGATAATCTCTTCTTCATATAGATTGAAAAGATGTGGAGACAGAATACATCCCTGGTGGACACCCTTTTCAATTTTGAACCATACAGTGTTTCCTTGCTCTGTTCTGATGATTGCCTGTTGGTTAAAGTATTGGTTTCTCATAAGTACAATCAAAGTTCTGGTATTGCCAATCTTTTCAGAGTCAGTCACAATTTGTTGTGATCCACACAGTCAAATGCTTTTGCAGTGTCAGTGAAACATGGATAGACATTCTTTTGGCACTCTGCTTTCAGTCAAGATCTATCTAGCATTAGCTATAGTATCCTTAGTACCATGGCCTCTTCTAAACCCAGCCTGCACATCTGATGGGTCTCTGTTGATGTATTACTCCAGTAGTTTTTGGATAATTTTCAACAGAATCTTGCTTGCATGTGATATTAATGATATTGTTCTATAATATCTGCACTCTGTCGGGCCACTTTTCTTTGGAATGGGAACAAATATAGGTCTCTTCCAGTCACTTGACCAGGTGGCTGTCCTCTGGATTTCTTGGCACGACTGAGTGTGCACATCTAGGGCAGTGTCTGTTGAAACATGTCAGTTGGTATGCTGTCAACTCCTGGAGCCTTGTTTTTTGCCAGTTTTTTCAGAGCTGGGTAATGGGGGAATTACTCAAGACATCATCATTTTTTACATTAAGCCTTACCTGAACTCTCCTCCTCAACATTAATAACTGCATCGTCCTTTGTTAGTCACTGTCCAGTTAGCTGTGATTCATAACCACCCTCTGAAAAACAGATTTCCACCTTTTCTTGTCTTGCCCTCTTCTAATGATCTCAGCCATGCCAAAGCTCGTTATTGTAGTCACTGTGCTAATCAAACCAGATAGATTTTCTCTGACTCCTCTACTTTTCCCAATGTGATGTCTTTTTCCAAGGACTGTCCCCTCTTCATAACATGGCCAACGTATGTGAGGTGAAATTTCACCATGCTTGCCTCCAGGGATCACACTGGGTGCACATTCTTCAAGACATATTTGTTAGTTCTTTAGACTGTGTCTGGAATATTCAGTATTCTTCCCAACATCGCAATGCAAAGGAAACAATTCTTCACCCACCATATTTATTCATTATTTACCTTTCAGATGCATAGGAAGCAGTTGAAATAACCATGGCTTGGATTATCCTCCTTCATACATAGTGGTGGATATGGGCATAGAGAGGCTAAGTAACAGATCTGTGGTTCCACAAAGCTTATTATTAAGTGTCAGAGATGGAGTGAGAAAATAAACATGAAAAAAAGGGTGAAAGTATAATTGGACAGTGTTACTGTCAAATTTAAGGTCAGAAATAGGGTTTTTGGGGATTCACAATTGGAATTTACCCTGGAAGAAGGGAATCTATGTTAAGTTGCAGGAAGGAAAGACCCTCAAACCTGGTGATGACCAGGGAGGTATGTGTTCTCTGCTGGGTGGTGATAAAATGTAAGAAGTAATTGAGGAAATTCTCAAGATTGAACTCGACTGTCCTGCCCAAGCGACTGATGAGGAATGTGGCAGCTTCCGAGGTCCTTTTGTGACATGCAAGTGCTGCCCTGGATGTAGCAGAGCTTGATGATAAATCAATAATCATTTTGGGGGTGGGACTGAAAAACAGGTGAGGCTTGTGTGCCATTGAAAGCTCTCAATATGGAATAATAACTGGCAGGTCTCTCTTAAGTTTATCCTGCTCCCTCCCTAGAAGGTCCACATTTTCCCAGCATGAGTGCAGATCTGGTGAAATGCACAGACAAAAGTTGACATTAATGGTGTTGTGCTTCGTGTTGCTGGTGCCATCAACATTGAAGTGCAAAATTATCTTCTCTTCTCAGGACCACTGTAAAAGAAGCCACTGTCAAACGAGCTGTCTTCTCAGTGCACTCTTTTACCCAGAAACTCTATAGAAAAAGAAAAACCAATTATGAACTTCTCTGATTAACAGGACACAATAAAATTATTGAAGGCACTTTTTCACATTATTTCTTTTACTTTCCTGCCGGCCAGTGCTGACACCTTTAAAACCTGCACTTGGCCCTTCCTTCAGCCACGTGGACTGACTTTCAAGCTGCCGTAAGCAGGGTCTCTTTACGACCACCGAAGCAGAAATGCAGATTCAATGAGTAATTATTAAGAACTTTCCAGAATATTAGCTGTTTACAGGTGCCTCAGTGACTGGTGATAGAATAGTCCATTAGACATTTCTGTTCCTAGCAACTCCTGAGAATTGATTCCAATCTGAAGCAGCCAGCCACTCTGATCAATACCATAATTACTCTTATTGATGGATTGTTTTACAATGGTAGTCATCAAGACAGTGCGTGGGCTCAGGAGGCCCCCGAACTGTCCCCGGCAAGCTGTAATGTACCACAAATATCTGATTCAAATCAACTTACTATTGAGGCCGGGATGACAAGCGTGAAATTAATTGTTCCACTTCATGTAAGGCCTGCATTCTTCTTTTGAGAGAGTAATTGGTTGCTGCGTGTTGCTTGAGAGCTGGGAGAACCTTTCCTCTCTGCAATGTTTATGGACTTATTTTTTTTCCCCCACCAGCTATCCTCCCCCTTATTCTTTGAGGTGTCAGCAATGTTGTACAGCTGCTGTTTCCGCTACTGTTGTTTTTTTCGTGGATATTGTCAGATAACTATTTTCTTCTAGAAGAGTTGATGGTTGCAAGAGTAATTTTCCTATCTGAAAATCTTGTTCATCAAGAGAGGGTTTGTTGGCCAACATTAAAGCAAGACAACCTGAAAAAAAAGTGTGACTCAATGTAAAAAAAAAAATCCCCCCAAACCCTAAACATAGTTAAATGGTGGTGGACTTGTTACTCTCTTCAGCAGATTCATTCAAGATTTTGGTGAGATGATGATGGTTTCCTACAGAGGTCTGTTGATGAGGAAATGACTGTTGTTATGTGTCACCCAGTTGACTCTGGCTTCTAATGACCCTCTGCCCAATAGCTCTGAACCTTCTATCTCGAGCCAATTTCATTGTCGCTGACACACTTTCCTCCATTACTTCAGTCACTGAGTCAATCCATCTCACCCAGGGTCTTCCTTTCTTGTGCTATTCCTCTACCCTTCCAAGCATGATGTCCTTCTCCAAGGCCTGGTCCAAACAGGGAGCCAAGAAGGACAGCTAAAGGAAGAAAATGGGGATTGTTCTTAAAGTCATTGGCTGTTCAGTCCTCATGAGCAGATAGGCATTGACTAAAACCAAAATTTTAGTAGAACTTGAGAAAACTACTGTGTAATAGCTTTCTTTTAAAACAAATTCTGTGCATAGTTTCATAGCTGGCACAGGAAGATCGAAGGGCTGCAGAAATGGAAGGGTGTCAAAGCATGGTAACCTCCCTTATCCCAAGAGCTTTCTGAAATTTAAAGGTTAAGTCAGAACCAAGTAGTAGTCAAAGCAGTACTTGTAAACTTACTGCTTATTCAAGCTTTTCTGAGTTGAATCCTGTGAGAACTGACTGGAAAGAAGATGGACTCTGTGGACACCTGAAAAATATAGTCTATCAATATTTATTGTGCACTTAATGTATATAAGCCCTGTGTAGGCCCCTGGAATACCCAAGTAAATGAGACTGAGTCTCTGGATCCCTGAAGATAACATTCTCTGGGGAAACTTAAGATAGACAGTGATCATAGACCCACATATATAAGGTTAGATGATAATAGAGGTGACAGAGGGCAGCAACCCTGTGATGTTTCAGAATGGAGTCCAAAAAGAGAGTAACCAAAGTAAGTTTCACTCCAGCCCAGCTACATGGCTGTGAAGCCAGCTTCACCACTGGACTTGGTTTGTCTTTGAGATGTTTTAGTAGTAGAGCTTTCCTTTTGCTCTCTGGAAGAAGGAGATTTTTGTGCTGTCAGTGTTCAGTGTTGCATCCAGGATAAAGATCTGATATAAATACCCAACTGAGGATGATGAGGATGGTTAAGATGTAAGTGAATCCATTTATGCTCAGCTGTGTAAGTGTTTGAAAATATTGATTGAACACTTTCATAACACCTGAGGAGAACAGGAGTGATTAATAATAAATAACCTGTGATAGTAAGACTCAGAAATTGCAAAGGCCAAGATCCGGCTGGCTGGGGAGGAGGCTTTACCTTTCTCAGCTTGCCCACATTGAACGTGGGTATTTAAAGTGTTAAACTTATCTCTCATCTTCTGGTTTCCTTGGTTATCTCCTCTGCCTTCTGTTTGATGTTGATGCCCAGTCAACTTCTGTCCCAAAGGGCTCAGTCCACTAAAGTCCTAGGTTCTCCTGGACACAAGAGTTAGCTCCACAGTAAACTTGGGATTCAGCCTGCGCCAAATGGAACCTTGCCTGGGACTTATCTCATGAGAGACTGTGGGAAAAATTTTCTTGTCCCTGCGTGGCTAAGCTGATGGGAGGCTTGCTGACTTGGAACTATGCAGTCATTTGGAATGATCTATTTCTGGGATGAAGTCAAGACAGACTTGGCATATGCACATACAATCCACCTGACTTTCTGTCTTGTTTAAACAATTGCATATATATTGGTGTTGGTGTTAGTGTTGTTGTTATGTGCTGTCGTGTTGCCTACAACTCATAATGATCCTGTATACAACAGTCCTGAACCCTGCTCTATCCTGTGCCAATCTTAATGTCTCTCCGACACAACTGCCCTCATTACTCCAGTCACTGAGTCAATCCCTCTCTTCAGGGTCTTCCTCTGTTGACATTTCCTCCTTGGGAATCTAGCCTCTTTGACCCTAACCTCTTCCAGGAATCTAACCCAGCGATGCCTGATGTTTGTAAACATTGAAGCAGCAATGTACTTAACCGCTGGAACCATTAGTTACATGGAACAGAACGTGACAAAGCTGTCAACTTTCTAACCAGAAACTGTATTGATTGTCTCCTTGCCAAGTTGTCAGTCTTTGGAAGCCCTCATATTGATATCTCTTTTTTCCTTTGGGGACCAGGATTGGCTCATATTGCCTCTGAGGCCACAAGGCCCCCAGAATGTCATTCCTGTCATCTGTTCTCTTTCTACATCTTCTGCTTGTCTCCTGGTTCTCAGTGAGGTTTCAGCCACTTTTTCACTCCTTAAACATACCTCCCCATTTCTGCTCAGCCCTTTGGTTCTGAGGATCCCTCTTCCTAGGAAGCTCTTCCCACTGTCTTTACCCATGATTCATCCCTCAGCTCTCAGATCCTAAGTTATCTCCTAAGGAACTTGTACTGACCCGATGACCAACTTGTACTGATCTAAAGTCCTTTGCTTAGTGCTTCTGTCCCAGCCAACCCTGGCTCGTTTTCTCCATAAGCACTCTACCTGAAATCTGAACTCATTTCTGTTTGCTTTATCTTTCTTTCAGCCAGTAAACAAGGAGAGTGCGGGCTTATCCAGTTCGATTCTCTTTGATTTCTGGAAAGACTACATGGTGAAGTTGGCCACTTAGTCCTCTGAGAAGTGAGCTCATTCAAATAAGCAGTTTATCTTAGCTTGCCTCTCCAGCTTCTCCATCATAGGAAGGGTAAGTAGGGCGATTGGACATTCAAATGTAAGTTTCTACATTAAACTGGATGTTTCAGTCATCTCATTGGATCCTTGCAAAAACCTAGGAGCCAACAACACTTCAGCCCATCTTCTCTCTGTATCTGGAGTCCATATCTGCTCATCTTCTGGGCTCTAGATGCCTTTCTGGTCCTCGTCACCCATGGTTGTTTTGTTTTTTTTTGTTTTGTTTTGTTCTCTCTCTGTCTCTTGTACCAGACCCTTACGGGTGGTCAGCTTTCTGAGCCTCTCTAGAGGGCTTGGTACAACATAGTGGGCACTTACAATCATGGTGCTGAGGACAAGGTTTGGGAGGTTCCTAGCTGTACCCTTTACTCAGCTTAGTCTAGATAAAGGATTTTATGACCACATAATCACCTTCTTTGAATAAGTATGTGTTTCCCCAAACCTGGGAGAACATCTTCCCCCATCCGCCCTTCTTTCCAGACTTTTTTTTTTACATTTTATTGAAAGTTTATAAAGAAATTGGATTTCCATTCATTCACTGTTGCATATATTCCTCCCTGTCCTCCGTCCTCCTCAGTTCACTTTTTTCTTTGGGAAAAAAAAAGTTCTTTCATTGTTATACAGTCCCTAGGACCACTTTACTATGCAGCTCTTATTCTGGACTCTTGTCATACCAATAATAACCTAATCATATATTCCTTTTATACAGTTCTCTCCTTCTTCTGTTTCAATGCCATGTATATTCTCTTAAAAAAATTGCTTATCCCCGTGTCCTTTTGCAGGGACTGAGAGAATTTAAGTTGAGTCTTTCTCACTTGGAGCACAAGTGTTCTACGTGCAGAGAGTTACCAAGCCTTGTGTGTCCCGCGATATTGTGTCTTAGATTCTTGCCTGTGCTACATGAAATTCTTGGAGAGAGAAAGTCAGGATGTGGTCCAGAATACACAGATGTGGTCTAAGGCACAAGATGCTGGAGTATTTGAAATCGGGACAACCTTGGAAAGATGCAACTTTGGTAAATGCCTGGTCCCCATCATTGGCCCCTGAGAGCTACAGAATTCCCTCCATGGTGCGTGACTCTGAATCACCCTCTGAAAGCCACTGAGGGCACAGGCTCCTTGCAGCCTTGCTTGAGTCTTTCTGGCCTGTGCAGGCATGTCAGAATTTTGCTGCTACTCTCTGAGGAATTCTTCTATATTTCACTTTATCTTGTTCCCAGAACCTGTGACAGGCTGTATAATTGCTAGACCGACTTAAATCTATAGCAGTGATGGGCAGATTTTGCTGACGTGTTTGCTTTGCTCTGCAGGACTCAGTGGACCACATCTGCGTATCACAACACAAACTCAGGCAGGGTTGGACCAGGCAAGGGAAGCCGTTTACTGTGTGTCCCAAGTCAGAATATGAAATGGAGGAAACATAGTAAAAGAGGCACCAGTTAGGCAGAGAGCATTTCTCAAAGTGGGGCAAGTGGAAAGATGAAAGAAAATGTTTCCTGTGCCCCCAACCTCACACCCCACGGACTCATGATAGAGAAACTTACAGCCAGAAAGGGCTCAGGGACACATCCCATCCCTTCAGAAGTACCTATCATTGAAATGCACTGAGTGGATTCAACCTTGTTTCATCAGAAATCTTTCCTTATAGTATGAAACATAAATGATCAAGGGGTTTTAAGCTCTTAGGAAAAAATACTGAAAAATGAAAGGCTTTATGAAATTGTTTAAAGGGTTTTAAAATTTTAGAAAAGCATCTATTTAGTCTGCAGATATTTGCTGGTCAGCTCCTGCGTGTCCAGCATTGTATTGATCAAAGCTGGAGACACTGAACTAGGAAAGCAGTTGCAGGAGTTTGAGGTGGGATCTCCTTGTAGGCAGAACCGTCAGACCACCCAAGTTGAAAGCTCTGCTCAGATAATCATGGTTTCAGTCCTTTAGGAAAAAACCCACAGAGAGCTTCTTCCCTCTACTAGAACAGGAGGCTACACTTCTTTTTTTTCCTACAACGTTAGTTTGAGTTTATGTTTCTGAAGTTTACTTTGAATTTTTAAGTATAATGCCTACACATAATTCATACATCCCTTTACTTTACAATTGAAACTTTACAATTGGAAGCTTCACCCTCTCACTCTACCCTCTCATCCTTTTCAGGATAAATTTGCAGAGAAATGTTTTTCTCACACTGTCACATGTGTGTGATGGGTGTGTATTATTCACATACATGATAAAGTCTCTAGTATCTTCTTCACGCAAGTGCAACATCCTTCTTTTTTTCTCCCCCATAGAACCTTTTTTACATTCACTGGTGTTGATACATGGAAATGTAGTAGGCTAGTCTGTTATTGGAAGCTATGATTGTTCACAGTCCTCCTTGATATCTTGTGAATTAGTGACTGTGTACTGACCCACAATAGTACAAGTAGTAGGTTGTTGTTGTTGTTGTTATGTGCCGTCGAGTCGCTTGCGACTCATAGCAACCCTATGTACAACAGCCCTAA